>NC_091562.1:39187091-39204591 GCF_042767895.1 Penaeus vannamei
CCCCCCCAACACCCCTGGGAAACATTGTCTTCACCTGAGTATGCATCGCAAGATAGAGCTGAAATTCAGGAGCGCCGAGTGTACTTAGGCCAAGAACGGTGCTTTCCATCATATTTTTATTTTATTTGAGGCACTACCGTCTGTATCTGCAAATTATTTCTTATACTGAGGACTGCAACTTTTTCTCCGAAACAAGAATATCATATTCAAGTTGCCCAAACTTAGTTCGTCCATACCATAAAGATAAACCGCATGTTTTAAGACTTATTTATACAGCTCTTTACAATAACCTCTTGCACATTTTCACTAGCACAAGATTTACCAGGCTGGCCATTGCATTATAGAAAGCCTTGAGATGTTTAGTTTTCAGTGTTGCATCAATTCTGGGTGTTTCTGACTAATGTAAAGTGGCAAAGAAGAAGAAATACTTTATTAACCATGCCTGTTTGATACATGAGCCCATCAAGTACTCCAAATGCCAAAAAAGTAAACAAAAATAAAGGAATCCAAACAGTAGAAAGAAGTGAACAAAAGTTTGTTCCAGATACAAAGGAATTTGTTTTATTTGTAACAGTATGGTCACTATCTTGCCGTACAGACCTAGGTGAAGCAAGCATGATTATTAGGGCCTACTAGTAGACTCTTAGGTGGCTGAGTATTTGTGGAGCCATTTAACATAATTCATTAAAACTACAGTGGACAGTATATGTACCAGCAGCTGATAGGGTAAATGATTAATTATGATGATAAAAATTGGCGATTGGCTAGTAATTCAGGTTTGTCGGCACCCATTGGCAGTTTTCCCTGTTTGCACCTAGCTCATTCTGTATTTCAGGCACAACATTAGGCACTTAATAGCTTATGGCTGTATTTGGAAAATTATCTAATAAGTACCTGTATCAAATGATGTCAGTACAACCTGAGAAAGATGAGCTCCCTCAGATGGAACAATAGCTTAGGATATGTTGCCAAGTAATGCCATCCACAGCTTTGTCCACTACAGTCATTGCATGATTTCATACTTTCCATGATCATAAGGTAAGAAAAATATAGAAAAAAATACATATATGGGACAAGTTTGTTTGTTTATTTGGTGCGTGTAAGATGCTGATTAAGTTGATGTAATTGGTACGGTAGTATTCCTTTATGCTTTTTCTCTCATTAGGCCTGTGAATATTGTGTGACTGATGAAGCAGGGTGTTCATTCAGTATTTTTGCAGTAAAGTATTTAGTAATTCTTTACAGTACAGACACAGTCACTAGAAACTAAAGGCCCAACCCCTTTTCAAAAAATTTTCTTAGCAATCTCAGTTGCTGTGACTAGATGTGCCTTTTGGGTACTCCCTGAAGGGAAGGTTGATCAGTGGTCTACTTAAAATGTAGGTTAGGTTTAAATTTAGAAACAGGTTGAGCTTGGGTTAGATTAGGGTGTTAACTGGTTAACTAGAATTATAGGGAATTATTCAGGGAAGTTATCCCATTGGTAACAATTTCCACCACATTTACAACTTTTAATATGTGCACTGTATGGTCATTCATGTTTTAGTTATTTTATATTCATTCCATTTATTAATCTTCAGAAAATTTTAGTTGTCCTAGCGATTGTAGGTTACACAATTCTATAAGAAATATTGGCCCATTTGTCTATTTAGATTTATTTCTCTTTGGCTGAAATATAAAGAACAAGATGAGACTATATACATACATATATATATATATATATATATATATATATATATATATATATATATATATATATATATATATATGTATGTATGTATATATATTTATATATGTGTATATATGTATATATATTTATATATGTGTATATATGTATATATATTTATATATGTGTATATATGTATATATATTTATATATGTGTATATATGTATATATATTTATATATGTGTATATATGTATATATATTTATATATGTGTATATATGTATATATATTTATATAATTGTATATATTTATATATGTATATATGTATATATATATATATATATATATGTATATATATATATATATATATATATATATATATATATATATATATATATATATATATATATATATATATATGCTCTGTGTGTGTGTGTGTGTGTTTTTTTAGGATATTTACAAATAGAACCAACAATTGAAAGTCCAACACGATTGTAGCACTGCTCTTATTTTCCCAGAATAGACAGATCAGAAGTATGTTACCCTTTTCTGGAGTACTTACCAAGATAGGGCCATAATGTACACATGTTTACCATTCATAATTTATCTGAGAGTAGAACATAGTATGGATGTCTGAACATATACTTTTTCTTGCAGTTAGCTCCACCAGACAGTATGCTAACCTACCCTTCAAACCACCTTCGATGAATGAGCTGCCAGTTCCTCAGGGCTCATGGACTCTACGAAATCAAAGAAAACAGAAAACCTACAATTTGCAACTGGCAGCAGGTCTTGGGTTCACTGGATTCACATTGTTTGTTGTAAGTGCAGAAAGGTTCTTCGCTTCAGTGTTCTTTAGTTGTTACACATGAGAAGTAACTTGTATAGTGTTAGTAGGATTATATTAAGCAATTTTAGTCTGTTGTAATATCTATCGGCAAACTTTTCGTGTATGACAATCACAACTTGTATAGATACGACATTTTATTTGTGGGTTTTAATGTAATTTGAACAGTTACCGGACCTCCACATTGCAATCCATTTACTTTATTTTAACTCTGAGGATCCGTTTGTGTGTTTTTATTTTTCTTGTAGGGAAATGGAGCAGGGAATGCAAATTGCATGCTAATATGTAAAGCCGTTGCCTCTTCCCTTTGAGAAGGGCTATCAGACAACCACCTGACAGGATATACCTATGTCTGGTTCCTGATTTTGATGACAAATCTACTAATGAGTTGTCAGTCTAAGTGTTTTATTGCAACCAGTACAAATTCCTGAAAGTTCAGAAACACATTAACACAAATCATTTGCAAAAAGTTCTAAGATACAATAAGCAAAACCACTTACTTCCTGAATTATCATCTTTTTGATATCAAGGTTAATATTGATTGTATTTTGTCTGTAGATAAAGTAGATGTTCTTACCAATAGGTGGCTCCTCTCAAAAAAAAAAAAAAAAAGGTATGCCAATTGAAAGCAAAACTGGATCAGATATGTTTATCAAGTTGGGGTTGAAAGTCAAAGCAGAGGTTGCAAGTATTGTTTTTATATCAGTTAGTGTGCTTATTTGCTGTTCCTAACAGAATTGCTACTGATAAAGTGTCATAGAAATCATCAATCTCTTCATTTCATGTAGCTTTAAAGGTTGCCATACAGGATAACAAAATAAGAGTAGAGCTATAAATGGAAAGCTATAATGATAAGTTCTTGGCTGATTATTTGTTATTTCCAGGCTAAACAGAGTGGACTGATAGAGTTTGGTTGGGGACCTGGTAAGGTGAGCCTCCCAAAGGAGGTTGTAGAAGAAGTAGCAGAGGAAGAGGCACCAGCTGAAGAAGCCACTGAAGGAGCTGCTGAAGAGGCTCCTGCTGAGGAGGCACCAGCTGCACCAGCTGAAGAGGCTCCAGCTGCACCTGCCGAGGAAGCACCAGCTGCACCTGCCGAGGAGGCACCAGCTGCACCTGCCGAGGAGGCTCCAGCTGCACCTGCCGAGGAGGCCCCAGCTGCGCCTGCCGAGGAGGCCCCAGCTGCGCCTGCCGAGGAGGCCCCAGCTGCACCTGCCGAGGAGGCACCAGCTGCACCTGCCGAGGAAGCACCAGCTGCACCTGCCGAGGAAGCACCAGCTGCACCTGCCGAGGAGGCACCAGCTGCACCTGCCGAAGAAGCTCCAGCTGCACCTGCTGAGGAAGCACCTGCTGCTCCTGCAGAAGCCCCAGCTGCCACAGCAGAAGGTAGTGAAAGCTAAACTCTTGTAGCAATATCATTGCTCACTCCATCTCAGATACTTTTATCCAATAGTCAGGTATTTAGGGTACAAACTCAACACTGGAGACATTAAAGCTGATTAGGTAAATATTATTGGTATTTAAAGCAATGTCATGGTTAATGGCCTACTACTGGGAGAGGCCTCCCAGATGCAGCTGGTTGTAAATTATATGTTGGTGCTAACTTGTTCAAAAACTGTTTTATGTTGTACATATTATAAAATGCACAATAAAAGTGCCAATCTTACTTAGCGTTTCATTATTCTTGAATGGACCCCCTGGTAGCAGGCCGTTACCTGACCTTTTATTACAGGTATTTTGGCCGTATCAAATTATTAATAGCAGAGTAGCAAATCATGTTGAAAGAGCAATAGAGAAATGGTTTTGAAAACAACTCTTGAATTAATGATATGGAATTGAGCACTGATATAAGATTGTTGTCCATTTAGAATGAAGGCTTACCAAATGCTTTCAGACTGTGTGAGGGAAATGGTTATATATGTCAATTCTGCAGAAAAATGGTGGTCTGGCCTCTAAATGACTTTATTTCTCTCTCTCTCTATCTCTATCTCTCTCTCTCTCTCTCTCTCTCTCTCTCTCTCTCTCTCTCTCTCTCTCCTCTATCTCTCTCTCTCTCTCTCTCCTCTATCTCTATCTCTCTCTCTCTCCTCTATCTCTCTCTCTCTCTCTCTTCTCTCTCTCTCTCTCTTCTCTATCTCTCTCTCTCTCTCTCTCTCTCTCTCTCTCTCTCTCTCTCTCTCTCTCTCTCTCTCTCTCTCTCCTCTCCTCTCTCTCTCTCTCTCTCTCTCTCTCTCTCTCTCTCTCTCTCTCTCTCTCTCTCTCTCTCTCTCTCTCTCTCTCTCTCTCTCTCTGTCTCTGTCTCTGTCTCTGTCTCTGTCTCTGTCTCTCTCTCTCTCTCTCTCCTCTCTCTCTCTCCTCTCTCTCTCTCCTCTCCTCTCTCTCTCTCCTCTCCTCTCTCTCTCTCCTCTCCTCTCTCTCTCTCATCCTCTCCACTCTCTCTCTCATCCTCTCCTCTCTCTCTCTCATCCTCTCCTCTCTCTCTCATCCTCTCCTCTCTCTCTCATCCTCTCCTCTCTCTCTCTCATCCTCTCCTCTCTCTCTCTCATCCTCTCCTCTCTCTCTCTCTCTCTCTCTCTCTCTCTCTCTCTCTCTCTCTCTCTCTCTCTCTCTCTCTCTCTCTCTCTCTCTCCTCTCTCTCTCTCTCTCTCTCTCTCTCTCTCTCTCTCTCTCTCTCTCTCTCTCTCTCTCTCTCTCTCTCTCTCTCTCTCTCTCTCTCTCTCTCTCTCTCTCTCTCTCTCTCTCTCTCTCTCTCTCTCCCTCTCCTCCCTCCCTCTCTCTCCCTCCCTCTCACTCTCTCCCTCTCTCCCTCTCTCCCTCTCTCCCTCTCTCCTCTAACTTCTTAACCTCCCACTTCTTCCCCTTGCCTTTCTCCTGTACTTACACAATTTGCCTATCATGATAAAATCTCTCACACCTTTAAAAAGAAATATGAGCTACATCTATATTTTAGATGAGCTCGTGGCTGTATCATTTCCACATGGCAGTCAGAATATAACATAATGATCAGTCAGCTTTGCAATAACCGTAGCTTTGAAGATTTTGCTCCTTTTTTTCAATTTAATTTCAAGGTTATTCTTTCCTGTATGTTGCTTTTGTTTTGCTTTTTTATTTTCATTCCGCTGGTATTTCTACTCTTCCAAGAGTCATATTATTGTTGTTTTTTGAAGATACAGGTAGGTATTAAATGAAATCCATGGAGTCTGGGATACAGATGGCCTTTGGTGTTTTAATTTTTTTCTTTTTTTTTCAGTATTTCCTGTTATTTCTCTTTCTTACTTTTGTTATATTATAAGCAACACTTTTCTTAGGATCATTACTATCCTTGTTCTTTTGCATTTTTTACATCCCTTTTTTTGTTGTTGTTTTTTTTGTGTGTGTGTATGTGTATGTGTGAGTGTGTGTGTGTATGTATATGTGTATATGTGTGTGTGTGTGTGTGTGTGTGTGTGTGTGTGTGTGTATGTGTGTGTGTATGTGTGTGTGTGTGTGTGTTTAAATATAGATATATATGTATAGATGGAAGTGTCTGTATATACATGTTCTTTTATTATTTTTATTTTTCCTCTTTGTCTTTCCCTCTAATTCAGTTTCCCTTCTGTCTTGCTTTAAAGCTGTTTATATATACTTGATACAAATTAACAGAGTTGTTCATGTAGAAGAATATATTTATGGGTCTTAGAGGATCTGTAGCACAAACAAAATCTTCTGATCTCTCCACCTTTCTTCAGTATCTTCTAGTGATTCATATTAAACCATCTGAAATTTGTAACCAGTGATACAAAATACCTTAAATATTACATGACAGATTAGAAAAGATTTTAAAAGATATGATAGATGTCATTGAAGCTAAGATTTTATGAAACCATTTGATGAAAGTTTAATGGAAATTAATTTATTTCCTTCAAAGATAAAAAGAAAAGCTCAACCCATTCATGCCAGGAGAGTATGCATCCATGCTCTACCTGCTGTGATTTTAGTATATCAATATTGTTTCTGCATAGATGGTGCTATAAGTGCCTTGCCACCTAGGAGTCAGTTCTTTACCTACTTAATATTACCTCGTTAACATGTTCCTTGAGTTTTTGGGATAAGATTTTTTTACTTTTTATTTAACATTGCTGATAATAATGATTTTAATTATAATAACAATGTTAATGATCTTCATAATGCTTACTAAAATTTGAGAAACAGGTTAAAAAGATGAGGTATTTGATTCCTTAGTGTCTGCGTGCTTGAAAAGCCATCTGTGTGTAAACAAAACTATCAAAGTAAAATCATAGCAGACAGTGAATGTACTTGCTACCAGTGGGTAAACATGTGACTTTATGGAGTACAGTCTTGTGATATCAACTGTAAGGTAAAAGAAATTAAATAAATAAATGAAAAAATTGCAGCATGATAATTGCTCGCACTAAATCCCACAGTCCCGGCAGCTGAGCCCACCGAAGCCCCTGCAGTAGAGAGTGTGCCTGCAACACCTGGTGAGTCTGCCTCTGAAAGTGTTTCTCCTGAGTCTCCTGCAGTGGAGGTGGTCACAGAAGAGCAAGTGATGGTTGATGTTGTACACGAACCAGTTGTTGCTGTGGTTGCCAGTGAATCGGCTGTTGAAGAGATTGTTGCAGAGGTTGTTGCTCTTGAACAAACTGCAACTGAATCAACTACTGTTGGGGTTATACCTGAACCAGTTGTTGCTGAGGTTGTTGCACCTGAACCAGTTGTTGCGGAGGTTGTTGCACCTGAACCAGGTGTTGCGGAGGTTGTTGCACCTGAGCCACCTGTTGCCGAGGTTGTTGCACTTGAACCAGTTGTTGCCGAGGTTGTTGCACCTGAACCAGTTGTTGCAGAGGTTGTTGCACCTGAACCAGTTGTTGCAGAGGTTGTTGCACCTGAACCAGTTGTTGCAATAGTTGTTGCACCTGAACCAGTTGTTGCCAAGGTTGTTGCACCTGAGCCAGCTACTGCTGAGGAGGTTTCACCTGAATCAAGTGTTGTTGAGGTTGTTGCACCTGAACCAGCTGTTGCTGAGGTTGTTGCACCTGAACCAGCTATTGTAGAGGTTGTTGCACCTGAACCAGCTGTTGTTGAGGTTGTTGTGCCTGAACCAGCTGTTATTGAGGCTGTTACTCCTGAGCCAACTGTTGCTGAACCTGCAGCACCTAAACCATCAGTTGCTGAGGCTCCAGTATCTGAACCAGCTGCAGCATAGTCTGTCCCATCTGAACCAAATGTTGAGGCTGCAACACATAGCAATGAGCCACAAGGTACATGCATTGTAAATAAAGATAGTAGCCATCATAGGTTAGTACCTCCATGGCCATTGCTCACATTTTGGCAGTAGTTATAGTATAGTGGGTTATCATCATCAGAAAAGAGAGATTATCTAGATCCTTGAACTCCATTGATTATTGTTAAAGTGCTGCTTACTCTCCATAGTCTTGCAGTTTGATCAAACTAATTTTTTTTTGTTAGAAAGTGCTAGTCAGACATTTGTCTTTGATTATTGCTTACTAGATTTCATATAAGCATTAAGCAAGACATTGTAGTCAATTTTAGGTTGTGTTACGATTTTATATATATCTGAAGGGCTGTAATAAATTAGCTATATTTTTTTCAAAATTTTATTGCCAACCTCATGTCTGTTTTTATAAATTTGTTCCTGGCTTCATTGTCAGTAAATATAGTCAGTTGATATAACTGAGGGGAAACAAAAAAAAAAATGGATGATCTTCATTCTATACTTTCCTGTAAAATTAGAAAGGGAATAGTGAATAATGAGTCCTCATTTGTTCAGAGATTCAGTATTGAATGCCTAATAAGTATAGAAATTTTACAAATTCAGTAAATGTACTGATTTTCTTGGATGTAAATGCTAAGTACAGAAAAAGCATAGTGAATACCCTCAATAGAAATTGTGATTGGATCAGTAAATGTTCCTAAATTGAGAAGACTGACAGGAAACACTGATTTCAATGTATTTGAAGCAGTAAGTTAAGGCAGCTACATTTGGGAGGATGTGTCAGACACCTTTGCCAGCTCCCTCTCACAGCTGGGGTGAGACTGCATCTAGGCCGTATCACAGAGGTACGGTGTTGTCTCTTGGCTCAGTGCCCACAAATCACTTGGCACCCATCTTCTCAACAACAATTGCACTGTTGCTATTGCAAATTTTCCATCTAACTTGTCATGTACATCTGCAGTTCGTAATTATCTGATTCTGATGTAGTGGTGGTGAAATTCTTGACTTTGTAGGACATTGAGCACTTTGTCAGAATAACTTTGTTTTGCAGATAATTAATGAATGTGTGTAGGCAGATTTGGCATCATCTCCTTAGTCACAAGACTTGGCACATGGTACATACTTCTAGTGCCAAAGTGCCACATATCAGAGATGTCTATTAATGTGAACTAGCATAAGAACTAGATATTATCAATGAACTGAAAGTATAATTTTCGTGTGAAAATTATGTATTTTGTACAGTGATAGGGTGTAGTAGATTTTAAAAAAAATAGATATCCTGAGATTATGATTCGATATCATTTGTACATACTTACTATAGTATTTGTACAATACTACTTTTATAAGAGGAAGTGAAATTGAAGACTATAAAGTAATATATATTTGACTCTTTAGAAATTGCTTCAAAATTTTCCCTTCACAAGTTTTCCCTTTCCTTTGCATGTGGAGTTTCTCACTCTGTGATGTAAAGTGTCATTATAAATAACTTTAATATAGCTTTCTCCAAAAAGATTATAGTTACTCTAATATTTACAGCCTCCACTTTCCTTAACATCTAAATTATAGTAATTGAGTGTCAGTTATAATACTTTGTATTAATATTTATATTTACTAAATTAGTCTTATTTAAAGCCACTATTAAGCTAATTCTATCAGTTTGCCAATCAGTTCCAGCTTTAGATCAAACTCAGTCTGTGACAGAACCAATCCCTGAGTTTCCAGTAGAACCTCTGGTTGAGCTAATTCTTAGAACAGAAGCAGATGCTGCAGCAGTCCTCAAAGCTATTTTGGGAACTGTTGTTGAATCTGCCTCGTTATCTAAACAGAGCCAGCAGTTGACGTTTCTTCAAAACCTGAAGCAGAACCTGTTATAGAAGAAGTATCTGTTGTTGAAACAGCCCT
The DNA here is from genome assembly GCF_042767895.1 of Penaeus vannamei. Taxonomy (NCBI): domain Eukaryota; kingdom Metazoa; phylum Arthropoda; class Malacostraca; order Decapoda; family Penaeidae; genus Penaeus; species Penaeus vannamei. The sequence continues at coordinate 39,196,739 of NC_091562.1, forward strand.
TAAATCTGAGTCAGAACCAGCTGTTGAAGCTGCTCCTGCAGCTGAATCAGAACCACCTGTTGAAGCAGCTCCTGCAGCTGAAACAGAACCGGCTGTTGAAGCAGCTCCTGCAGCTGAAACAGAACTGGCTGTTGAAGCAGCTCCTGCAGCTGAAACAGAACCGGCTGTTGAAGCAGCTCCTGCAGCTGAAACAGAACCGGCTGTTGAAGCAGCTCCTGCAGCTGAAACAGAACCGGCTGTTGAAGCAGCTCCTGCAGCTGAAACAGAACCTGCTGTAGAAGCAGCTCCTGCAGCTGAAACAGAACATGCTGTAGAAGCACCTCCTGTAGTTGAATCAGAGCCTTCTGTTACTGAATCAGAACCTGTTGCTGAACCAGTTCCCATAATTGAAGCAGAACCTGCTGTTGAAATATCTGACCAGGGTAAAGCAGATGTTGCTGAACCAGTTGCAACCGAAGCAGAACCTAGTACTGAAGTTGCTACCTCAGTAGAGCCTACAGCTGAATCTGAGCCTGTCAAGGAGGCTGCTGTAACTGAAGCCTCTCCCAATTTAGAAAAAGCAAATGACAATATAGTCACCCCTGTGAAGCCTGAAGGTTTGAGAATGCTGTTGCTTAGTACTAATTTAAGATTTACTCTACTAATGATAAAGTGCTAAGTGCTACCTAACAGTCAGTGTAAGCATTAATGTGCATGATTTAATTTCACCATTATGGAACATTGTCTAGGGGGGGAAAAATAGAAAGTATGTTTATTATTTTGATTTTGATATCTATTGGAATGAAGTATGTGACACTTGTATGTGCTTGTTTGCTTTTATGTTATTTTGTTGACAATTATAGGACAATTATATACTCAGCATTATTGTTAGGTCGAGGGCAGTGAATGAATTCTGCAGAAGTTAGTCTTTTGGGTTTCAGGTTAATGAATAGTGTGAGTACTCAGGTTTGTATTATAAATAATTGCAGGTAGTTGTGAAGGTATTATGCTAACAGCATTGCCATGTCATGTCGGGAAATTTGTCTGTCCAAGTGCATGTGTGTGTTTTTATCTATACATGTCCTAATTTAAGATTGAATGTAATATTTTGTATTTTGATATTTGAAACTTTATTCTTGGAATATACACCTTTTTTATTAGAATCTCCTATAATCCATAGCTCTCATACAATTAACCTCATTCAATTTTTTCAATAAATGATATACCTGCTTTTCCTAATATGCCTGGTAAATTTTCAGCTGCAGCTCCATCTGTGCCAGAACATGTTCCATACCTGATAATTGGTGCAGGAACAGCCTCAGTAGCGGCTTTTAGGGCCATCAAGGCAAAAGATGCTAAAGCAAAGGTTAGTTCTGAAATGCATTTGAAGTTCTACTTTGGATCTATTAGGGTTTTGTAATGCCTTGACTCTTTGGGAAATGAAGACAACTATCTGTCTCATCTTCCAAGATGCCTTTGATTGGACAAAAATTTATTGCATGGGCTTATTTAGGTGAAGTGTTGTGACACTGACTTGTTTAGAGCTTGTAAAATTTTAGATTTAAAGGAAGTTAAGCTGTCTTTTATTATTCTTTTATGTTTTTGGGTTACTAGAAGACCATGATTTCTAATAAAGAAAATTGAAGAATTCAGCCCTACATCAAGAATTTTTGGAGCAGAATCTAGAAAAGCCAGATGTGTTATGATATTCACAATGATCTTCCGATTAAGGTTATCTACTTACTTTTGACGAGGAGCTTAACTTATGGGAATTATAATCCCAAATATTGTCTTGCAGGTGCTTGTAATCTCTGGTGAGGGTGAAGCTCCCTACATGAGGCCACCCCTCAGCAAAGAGCTGTGGTATAGTGAGGAGCCCGAAACAGCTACAAAGCTGAGGTTCAAACAGTGGAACGGGAAAGAAAGGAGGTTTGTTTTGTGGGAAGTTTATGGTTTTCATCTCCCTTCTTTTTTACATATTTTTGTCTCCTTTGGCTCTCCCTTTTCCAACTCCTACTTTCATTGGCTTCAGTTCTGTGATCTAGTTTAAATGAATTGCACCCTCATGTTGTTTTGTTTGTTTGTTTGTTTGTTTTACTCCTATATTTTGTACTTTACATGCATACATTATTTTTAGTAACCTGTATACCTTAGCCTTAAAGTTAAGTAAAAATATTTGTATTCGTTGACAGCATCTTCTTTGAACACGATGAGTATTACACCCCCATTGAAACCTTAGCCACACGGGAGAATGGAGGCATCGCGGTTCTGAAAGGTCACATGGCTGTCAAGCTGGATGTGCACAAGAAACGCGTCTATTTGGATGATGGGACTGAAATTACATACGACAAGTGCCTTATTGCTACAGGTAGGAAGAGCAAGAAAAGTTTCCTGATTTGAGAGAAGATCTATCGGATTCCTTTCTTAAAAAGTTGCTTTTTGTTTGCTTAGTTGTATTGATTTGAGATTAGTAAAGATCTGTTAACTTTTATGAAAAGTTTAGTAGCTCTGAATGGGAATTCATTGTAATGTGAGGAAGAAGATATAGTATAGTACTTTATGTGCATAGAGTTTTTTGGTAGATTCAGTAATATGCAGCATAGTTCAAAATAAGTATATTGATATTATTGAGAGAGTATATGAGTAAAAAGATTCTCTCCGTTTTGCAGAATCAAGTTTTCTCTTTATATAAAAGGAGAGAGCTGTATTGTTAATATGAATTCAAAAAATACAAGTATGCTTAGATGGAAATTAATTTAGGATGGTAGGGTAAGATTAAGTAAGTTTATGATAACTCATGATTTACAAAAAACACAGGAGGCAAACCCAAGTCCCTTCCCATTCTGGACCGAGCTGGAGAGGATATTCAGAAGAGAGTTACCCTTTTCCGTGGCATTAAGGACTTCCAGACTCTCCACAGCATAGCGCAGGAAGGAAAGCACATCACAATTATTGGTGGTGGATTCCTGGGCTCAGAACTTGCCTGTGCATTGGGTCACAAAGGTAAGGATGTCCATTGTGAACTTAGTTGTCTGTCCTTAGCCCTTTGATCTAATCATCTTCCAGTTTGAGAGATTGATAGATAAGCTGATATTGCTGAAAATGTCTCAAAAGATATTTTGTGTGTGCCAGAATTAGAAAAAGGAAGTTAGTGGCTGGTTACTGTGCTTCATGACTGTTCTTGCACTTCACAGCAAAGACAAGCAAAGGGAAGGTGACACAGGTGTACCCAGAGTCAGGTAACATGGGAAAAGTCCTCCCTGAATACCTTTCCAAGTGGACCACTGAGAAGGTCAAGTCAGAAGGAGCTGACATCATCCCCAACTCCTATGTTAAGGGCGTCAGCACCAATGATGATGGCAAAGTGGTGTTAACTCTCAACACTGGAGTTGAAGTAAGATTTTGTTTTATTACCTGGTTTTATTTTCTTCAAACTTGATATGAGCTTCCAGATATTTTGGATAAAGATAATATTTTAATTCTTCCTCCACCATTACAGTAGTGAGAAACATTTGGAAAAGTTTGATCAAAAGTTAACTTTAAATGTGCAAATATTTTGTACAGTAAATATAGGATACCATTAGATCTAACTATTTCCCTATCTTCAGCATGTTACTGACCACATTGTTGTAGCTGTTGGTCTGGAGCCTAATGTCGAGTTGTCAAAGACCTCTGGACTGGAAGTTGATGATGTCCATGGTGGTTTCCGAGTGAATGCTGAGTTGGAGGCAAGGACTGACCTCTGGGTGGTAAGTGTCTCCTTGGTAGTGGTTCTTTGTTCTATGGTAGGAAACACTAAAATTGGTTTGAGATTGAGTTCAGTAGAATGGACTTTTTAGTGTAAGCATTAATTCCTCCTACTCCCCTAGAATATGGGTTTAAATCAAGATTCCACAACTATACACAAGCATTCTCATGCCCTTTTTATTTCCTCAGTATGAAATTGACATTGCTCCAGTAGTTGGATTACAGATTTTCCTGTTTGTAATGTGAAAATAGTACATTTCAAATCTCTTGCATTCACCAAGGCTGGAGATGCTGCCTGCTTTTATGACATCAAGCTTGGACGTAGACGTGTGGAGCACCATGATCACGCTATTGTGTCAGGACGGTTGGCTGGTGAAAATATGACGGGCGTCGGTAAGTCATTGATTTGTTTAGGGCTCAGTTACCCTGGTTGTTAATTTGTAATTGAATGTTTTCCTCCTATCTTTTTTTCTTTTTGGAAGAAATACAAGGGTGATCTCAAGATGTGACTGCTTGGGTTGGGAAAATGGAAATCACAAAAATCAACACACACCTGCTCAGCCAGTTTGTTTGTAAGCAATAGAAATAACGTTTCTCATTTGACAGTCAGATATTAAGATACCAAAATATCTGTGTTTTAGAAGGTAAATAGGTTTCCATTATTGTCAGACATATCTGTATTGATAAGTTTTTCCCAGCTAATACTCATATTCATTGCTTATATTCATTCCAAATTAAGTTATAGTTTTCTTAGGCATTGTTATCAAAGAATTGACATTGATTAAATATTACTTGAGTACTGAATACTTAAATATATATAACAGAAATTGGTGCTCTCCAGTGCAAATATTTTGATGCTACCTGATTTTTGCTTTCATTATCTGCCTTACATTATCCTTTATTTCACATGTTCCAGGCAAGCCATACTGGCACCAGTCTATGTTCTGGTCAGACCTGGGACCTGATGTTGGCTATGAGGCTATTGGTATTGTGGATTCTTCCCTACCAACCGTAGGCGTGTTTGCTAAGGCCACCGAGAAGGACACTCCCAAGGCAGTGGTAGAAGCTACTGGAGAAGGCATGCGGTCAGAAACTGAAAGTGTAAGTGTTTTTTCTTCATTTTACAGGACTGCTGTTCTCAGGGATGATATTGCAATTTGTGGAATGGGGGCATTGTTTAAAGTTAACACTTGTTTTTATACCCTGATATAGTGGCGGATGCTAGTATAGTAGAAGATAATATTTTTATTTTGGAAGGGGTTTCCTTTTTAACCAGGAATGATATATTTTTCTTACAACCACATATAAGCAGTATTAGAGTTATTTATGTTATGATGCTGTCAAGAAGGGTTATAGATTTGAAGCACTTTGTTTTGCTCAAGCCTTTTAAACTTGTAACTCTTCTTCCCCTTAGGCTGCAGAAAGTGGCACCATAGCACATTCCAGTGAGCCCCATGCCCCTGTGTCTGGAGAGGATTATGGCAAAGGAGTTGTTTTTTATCTGCGAGACAACATTGTCGTAGGCATTGTATTATGGAATGTGTTCAACCGTATGCCCATTGCAAGGAAGGTAAGGATCCTTTTGCCATTTTGTGTATTTTCTGTAGTGGCTATATCTGTCCAGGCATTAAGCTGAGAGTAAACTTTTCTCCTCCTTTTCCTAAAACACTATCACACTAGCATTTTTTCCATCAATATTTGCATTTCCATATGAACTTTCTGTATGCAAATGGCTGACGCCAACACACTACCAAGGCAGAAAACATAGTGCCCGTGTAAGTAAACATGGCATCATCCAAGTGAAGTCCTGATTATCACTGGAGTATTCTCACACATATCATGTTATTTTGAAGAAATATAATTTTGTAGATTGTATATGATAATTTTCTGGAATATTAAATTACTTATACATTAATTTATTTTATCTGATATATCAATAAAAAACATTAGTTTCTTAGATTCTCCATAGCAGAAGATTAAGATGGAAATTAGTCAGAAACATTTGCTGCCTTTTCCATCTGGGAGGTGTTTTGTTTGCATGTGATATATGCACAAAGCTTCAAATTCATGCAGAGAAGCAAAAATTGATGGGAAAAGTGCTAGTGTGATAGGGCCTTCGGATATTTTTCTGTATATGAATTTTTTTCTTCATCTCCTCTACTTCTCTTTTTTATAATCTTACAGTTTTTAGTTGAATTGATGTTTATTCAAGTATTTTTATTGAATTTGCCATCATGAATATTTTTTATTTTTATATATGTATGTGAGAATTTGCATGTGCCTATGAATGTATGTGTTTATAGATATTGTCATTAACTTAATTTAAGCAAAGCTTCTTCTTCTTTCTATACTTGATATTTCTAGTGCCTCTTTTTGTTCATATTTATCTTTATTTTCCAGATCATCAAGGATGGCAAGAGTTACGATGATCTCAGTGAAGTGGCAAAGCTCTTCAGTTTGCATTCAGAATAGGGATGCCAATAGCTTTTCAGATTGTTACTATTTTTGACATGGGTTCCTAAGAGTCAGTACTTTTTTTACAGTTGAACGTAAATACCAGACATTTAGAAATGAACAATGTTACTTGTATATAGAATGATACTATGAAGTCAGCTACTGAACTATGGCTTGTGTGCACAACAAGTTTATTGATAAATTTTGTCTTTCCTTTCACTAAATATAAAACATAGTCATCCAAGAGACAGCAAATGCTTTTGAAATTCTAAATCACTTATTAACTTCACAGAAAGATTGCACTTCAAGTTTGGTATTTTCGCACAATTCAAGTTTACAGACTGAAAGACTTCATCTGATATCGCATTATGATTGCAGAACTAATGGTATGGGGAGCTTCTTGCTATTTCATGATTTTAAACTATTGATTGATTCTTACACATGTCAGAGCTGCAAGTGCAAAAGTTAAGCAGTAGTTTAAGTAAGTTGGAGTTAGATAACAAACCGTTATTTCCAAGGTGCCATAGCTGCAGACACCATAGAGGCAAACAGCTGGTTTTCAAAGCCAAATCTTGATTTACAAAGGAAATTTTTATAAAATTTTGGTGATAGAATGAGCAAAACGGCGATGCTTTTCAATATAGCAATTTAGGAAAATAATGTGAAGTGGACAATTAAGAAATATATGATAGTATATTTATGGTTGATTTTAGTATAGTGGTTAGTGATTATTATGATTATTATTAATGATATTATAATTATTATTATTATTATTATTATTTTCATCATCATTATTGCTCAAAACAGATTTAGTAGAAGGGGAAGTTAGTTGCATTGTGAATTATGCGTAGAAACATCCTAGTAAGAAAGGTAAAAGTCGTTGTTCTTATGATTTATGCGACAGTAACTGGTCTGAAGGTTTGCTACAGTGCATAAGTCTTCATCATTCCTAAGTGAACCATAGTCATTACCCATTTACCTGAGGATACCATCTACAGGCTTGATTGTATCTTCATCTTTATCCCCCTTTTTTTAGGGATGTAGTTAAATGCTGAAAAGCAATTCCATGTTGACACGATGGAAGAGGAACCCATAGTGCATCCAAACTGGTTTACTTGGAGAAGTAAATTAGCAGTTTGGAAATCAGGGACTTCTGTGCTTATGAACGGTTCTTGGTTGACTTATTACGGGTTCTGCCAACATTGTGAGCATTGAATACAAGAAATGAAAGCCCAAAGTATATTTTATGCCGTAAAAGTTAAATACTGGAGTCTTTAAAAAAGAAGAAAAGTCCTGGAAATGTTAATGTTTGCCTGGCATCTGATGTTAGTGAGAGATTCTTGTGATTACCTAACACCCCTTCCTGCTTGCAAAGGAGGTAGGGGGAGTGTATTGCATGTTACTTTTCGTCTATCATTTTTCATCTTGTGACACCAAGTCTTCCTCAGAAAAAGTTTATTTGCCATAATTTTACTTGTTGAAGCATTTGCCAATGCTCATTTGTGCGTGACACAAAATCCATCACATGTGAGTTGTGTGTAAATAAGATATTCTATTGAACACAAAAAGCGGCACATTGTACATAGTGTAAGTGGCATAAAATAAATGTTAGATTCTTAGTACAAAGTATTTTACTAAGCTGGAGTGTCATTTATACCTAACTCATTCTGATA
>NC_091562.1:39212091-39219591 GCF_042767895.1 Penaeus vannamei
AAATAACTGCCCTCCCTTGATCACTGGATAACGAGGATTGCTCAGATTGATATTTAACATAAACGTTTTTAGGCGTTAAGATTTTTGAACGTGGCCGCACTACCGGGGTCCACTGTCTTGTTAATAATTGCAAAACCGTGTCATATATCAAGGCAAAAATATCAAAACACTAATAATTTTCAATCGCCTGCGAGCGCCAAAAAACATATTTCTTCTTGACGCTGACATTAAGATAATAACAGAATTAGCATTAATGGCGCAATAAAATTGATAGCTGGTAACCTGTTCTTACCGGATCCCGCCAGCTCCCGCCAGAAAGATGCCACTGGTTTTATTTTGTCAATATTTGCTTCAAAAAAAAGAAGACACACAAGGAAAACATCTGCATGGCTTTGACGTCACTTGTGAAAGCTGAGTCATGGAAAATTTGCAAAGTTTCGTAACCCTTTTAGATGAGTTATGTTGCTAAGGTATTTTAGAATGTTTTATTATAAAGTTTTCCTTGTCAACTAGTATCATTATTGGGCTTGTCATCATCATAATAAGTATTGTTATTATTACTATTATTTTTGTTGTTAGTATTATCTTTTTTATTATAATTATTACCATTATTATCATTAGTAGTAGTAGTATAATTATAGTTATTATTATTATTATTGTTGTTATTTATTACCTACGTCAAGGAGGTTATGTGTTGGTTAGTTTGTTGGTTAGTTGGCTAGAAGGATAACTCAAAAAGTTAGGAACAGATTTTAATGACATTTTTACCAGATGTGTGTCTTCGACGCCATTTAATTTTGATGGTGATCAGGATGGTCAGTAGTATAACTCAAAGTTATAGATAGATTTTTATGAAATTCTTACCAGAGGTGTGTCTTAGCGCAACTTAGATGTCCTTAAATTCTTGTATCCGAATTATAATCCGGATACAGGATTTGTTTAAAGGATTCGATAGCATTGTGAGATAGGGAAACACGGACGTCACCAGTGTACTTGAGAAAAAGGGGATTTTAATGTAATTCTTCAAATGTGAATATTATTATTGTATCAGTGACCCTATTGCCGTGGCGGAGGTATGCGTTCTCCGGGTGCTTCTACTCGTAATTATTTATATCCTTGCTATTATTTTTATCATTATTACTTTTATTATTGTTATTATTATTGCTATTACTAGTAATGGTGATGATATAATTATTATTATTATTTCTTTTATCATGATTATTATTATTGTTTTATTATTATTATTTATTGTTATTATTATGATATTATTTTTATTGTTATTGTTATTATTGTTGCTGTTATTATTATCATTATTATTGTCATTATTATTATTATTATTATTATCAATCATTGGTGTTATTATTACTATAATCATCGTCATTATCATCATAATTAATGTTATCAAAATGCTATCATTATAATCATATTTTTTTCATGATCATTATTATCGTCATCGTCTTTTTTATTATAGCTATTATTGATAATGATATTATTAATATCACAATTATCATCATTATCATCATCAGAATTATTATCATTATCACTATTGTTAGCATTGCCATTCTCATCGTCAACATCACCATCGTTGTTGTTATTATTATTATTATTATCATTATTGTTACTATTACTGCAGTCGTTAAAATTCTTCTTCTTAGTATTATTATTGCAGTTACTTTTATTATTATTATCATTATTGTTATTATTATCATTATTGTTATTATTAGTATTATCATCATTATCACTTATTATCATTACTATTACTACTACTACTACTATTATTATTATTAGTAATATTATTATTATTATTGTTATTGTTATCATCATTATCATCAGCCTCATCATCATTATGTCTGTAGTTGTTATTATTATCAATATAATCATTATAATGTCATTACCAACATCATAGCTATTATCATTATGGTTACAATAATCATTATTATCATTATCATTTATTGCTCTTAGTATTATTGTTATTATTATTATTGTTGTTGTTATCATTATTATTATTAATTATTATTATTATTATTATTATTATTATTATTATTATTATTATTATTATTATTATTATTATTATTATTACTAGTTATCATTTCATAGTAATGAAGATTATTATCATTTTTGTTATTATTATCATCATCAGTATTATCATTATTGTCATTATCATTTTTATTATAATTGTGTTTTCATTTTTATATTTATCATAATTTTTCTATAATCATTGGTAATTATCATTATTGTTATTTTTATAATTATTATCATTACTATTGAATACTATTAAGATTATTATTATTATTATTATTATCATTATCATTATTATCATCGTCCTCCTCATCATCATTACTATTATTATTATTATTGTTATTATTATTCTTGTTGCTGTTGTTATTATTATCATTATTATCATCATCGTCATTATTATCTTTATTATTTTTATTCATCATTATCGTTATTTTTATTATTATCATTATTACTAGTATTTATCATTATTATTGTTATTATTATTATTATCATCATCATCATCATCATCATCATCATCATCATCATCATCATTATCATTAATTTGTTATTATTGTTATTAATGTTATTATTGTTGATATTATTAATGTTATTATTGTTGATATTATTATTATTATTACTGCTATCATCATCATTATTATTATCACTATCATTATCATTATTTATTATCATTGATATTGTTATTATTATTATCACCATTATCATTATTATTATTATCACCATTATTATTATCATTATTATTATTATTATTATTATTATTATTATTATTATTACTATTATTATTAACACCATAATTATCATCCTTATTTTTATTGCTTTGGATATCATTGTAACTATTGTATGATAATTGTTATTATAAAAAAAATATCATCATCAGTATTACCAGTATTATTATTTTTATTATTAATAATATCATTATCATTATCTTTATTTCTACTATTATTATCGTTTTCATCATCTTCTCCATCCCTATCATAATTTTCATAATTATTGTTATTGTCATTAATATTATTTTATTATGATTATTATTTTTAGTTATCATTATCATCATCATCATCATCATCATCATTCTCGTGATCATTTTTATTATTGTTATCAAATCCTTATTGTCACATCATCATCATCATCGTCATAGTCATCATTATCATTATTATTATCATAATCATCATCGTCATAATAAGCAAATTTTAGGCGATATAAACGCCACAGATTTTACTTACGTGACATACAGGGTGAAAAAAAATATATGTCTATGTTTTCAAACTAGGAAGAAATTGTTAGAAAGTTGATTTCGTTAAGAGGGCGATAAGCTAATTAGAAATTGAGAAATTCGGGAGTTTAAACATCTTTCTAGGAAATGTCTCTGCTTACTGCTTGTCTCCTTATCTACAAATCCCGTTTGTGAAATTTCTTTCCTAGTTTGTGAGCGAAGGAAACTAAACTATGTTACTTTTATCTGTGAAATTAAACCATGTTACTTTTATCTGTGGATATCTGTGCTCAGTTTTGCTAAGATATCTTTTTTTTTTATGATTATAGTATTTCATTTGTTATTCTTGCATTTATTCATGTCTTGTAGTCATTGTTTAGCTCATGCGACGCCCATCCTGACCTTGCGAATTTTTATCTGTGGATATTTGTTCTCAGGTATGATAAGGTATCTTTTTTTATGATTATAGTTTTTCATTTGTTATTCTTGCATTTATTCGTGTCATATAATCATCGTTTTCGCCATGTTTAGCTCATGCGACGCCCATCCTGACCTTGCGATTTTTTATCTGTGGGTATTTGTTCTCAGTTTTGCTAAGATATCTTTTTTTTATGATTATAGTATTTCATTTTGTTATTCTTGCATTTATTCATGTCTTGTGATCACCGTTTTCGCCATGTTTAGCTCATGCGACGCCCATCCTGACCTTGCGCCCTCACGCCGAGACCCGCTGCGCCATTTTTGGGTCGAAGGCGGCCGAAGGATTCTCTCTCGTCTCGACGTGTTTTACCGGTTGCTTCTCGATACAGGATGTCGACACAGCTCCGTCGGGACTCTTGGCCGCGAATGTGCCGTCATTTGGGTATTTTCCATGGGCTCTGGGCGGTGACTTTGACACTTGATAGGCTCCGTTGTTTGGGAATTTGGTTACTATGGATTTATTTGCAATTTCGCGGTTTTGATATTTAATTGATTACCAGTGATGAGATGTGATGAAATAGAAAACTATCAGCGCCACTTTTTAAAAGCAGACTGTAAATAGTTTGCATATTTCCATAAATATTTTTAAACATTTGTAATAATCGTTCTTAAGGCATGAATTTAGTAATCCATACTTCAATAGACCTACCCATAACGAAACATCTTTCAGTGTATTGTGGGATAATTGCTCTTTGGTCTAAGATTTCTGCACGCATTCCAGTCATATGTTACATGGCTGTTACTTGTTTCTGACACTCTTCACAGAGAAAGCATCACCCACAACCATCAACCCCCAATGAATCAATCTTGTGCCCCCGTTGATTGAAACAAACGCCGGCCTCCCAACTATCAAGGCCTTTATCCGTTCAGTTCGCCTTTGCAGTGAAGCTAGCGTTACTGCAAAGTATATTAAGCGTTGCGAAAAGAAAAAAGAGCCTTTTCTTTTCTTTTTTTTCTTTTTTTTGGGTCTTTTTCGGAGCTATCTCGACAAGTTGGAAGACCTTTCGGGCACAGTCAATTGGGATAATGGGCCCAGCAGACAACGTGCCCATCGTTCATGGAGGGCTGACTCTACATGATGGCTGGAAATAGGAACAAGGCGCGACGTGAGGTTGAGCAACGTCAGTCTCCTTGATCATCCATTTCTAATAAACTTCCACGAGGCAACGTCAGGCTCTGCGAGGATCAGACTATCCTTTTTGACGCTGAACAACACACGATCTTCTCAAGGTCTACAGCTTCACCATTTCTCGGTATGGCTTCCCAGCATCCAGTGTCAGGCATTCTGTATCTTCGGTCTATTATGGCCCGGGGCATGAGGTAAGGTCAACTTCAAGAGGAATCGGAGGAACCTGGTGTATAAAAGATGCAATAAGCAACTATATAAACCATATCCTGGCGGTTCAACAAAGACCTCAAGCCAGCTAAAATCACCCCGGTGGCTGTCGACGGTCGAGGAGCCAGGAAAGAGGAAAAGCTCCCATCTGCCTGGCCAGGGAAGAGGGAAATGCCTTTTCTCTGCCATCTCTCTCTCCGCACAATACATGGCAGTGTGACTTGGAGCGTCCCCGTCAGAGCGGGCTTGGGGACCGGCTGCCTGAATGTGCTCTCCCTGCTTAACCTGCGAGCCTTCTATGGCCCCAAGTGTTGTTTAAGCTGTCCTGAGCTGCGGGTTAATCTAGTATCAATGTTTCTGACAGTGTCACTTTCTCAATAACACTTTGACAAACGCAGTGGCCATTTGTTTCTCTAGTATCCAGAATGCATTGCATCAGGAGAAAACTATACCCCATGAACAAACACATCATAATCGCAGACACAAACTGAAAAGGCCTCTGAGATACAAGTGTTTACACGTATTCACCCTGAGCCCGGTACGTCTGCAGTGGCCTTGTGAATAATAAAGTAGCACACTGTACTATGCAATTGCCATTTTATGCAGGCTATGATGGCGACAGATTCTTCGATGGCGGAAAGTCTTTTACGGATATCTCACGAGCACCGATGTTGATTCCGGTATTTTTTTCCTATTATGAGTCTCAATTGTCTCATGATCATTAGTATGCTTATTATTTATTATGTTTAAATTCCCCGCCAATCAAAGATGACAAGTTCCACGTAACTTTTTTTTTTTGCTCAAAAAGTTAAAATCTGCACATAAACTGAAAAAAACAAGTGTAATTAAAAGGTAACTGATCGAAAAATATCCAAGATAAGGAGAGCTAACACTTTATACACTCCATTACCCAGAAACCAGCGACGGACGCGAGAAAAATAACAAAAGGAAAATACGAACAGGACGTCCCGCGTGGCTTAAACACAGGCAGAAAATGGCTGCTCTTTACGTAAGGACGAGGGTACAGATAATTTTGGTGGATTTCTTTGTTATTGTTGTTAGTGCTGCTATGATTGTTGTTTTGTGTTTTGTTTTGTTTTCCTTTTCTTTTCTTTTTTATATCACTGAGCTTCATTTATTCGGTTTTGATTACTAACGTTGAAGTATTGTGCCATCGTTAACATAGGCCTATTACTTTTACTAGTAGTATCATTATTACAATTATTTACTTTGTTTTTATCATGATTTATCATCATTGTTATGATTATTTGCGCTGTTATTGTTATCATCATGACTATTATTGTCTATTATTTTTATCTTAACATGTCTATTATTATTATCGCTGTCATTTTATTTATGCTGTTAAACTATCTTTATCATTATCATCATTAATATTATTATAGACAGATAGACAAACTGATCGCAGAACACAGGAATAGCTTAACATAGATTCCCAGACAGATAGAGTGAGCGAAAGACAAATAGATAAGTAATGGACACAGACAGATAACTGGGACAATAGGCCTAGATAGGTAAAGAGGACAATGCACACAGATAGATAGCTGGGACACTGGGCATAGATAGGTAAAGAGGACAATGCACACAGATAGATAGCTAGGACACTGGGCATAGATAGGTAAAGAGGACAGTGCACACAGATAGATAGCTGGGACACTGGGCATAGATAAGTAAAGAGGACAATGCACACAGACAGATAGCTGGGACTCTGGGCATAGATAGGTAAAGAGGACAATGCACACAGACAGATAGCTAGGACACTGGGCATAAATAGGTAAAGAGGACAATGCACACAGATAGATAGCTAGGACACTGGGCATAAATAGGTAAAGAGGACAATGCACACAGACAGATAGCTGGGACACTGGGCATAAATAGGTAAAGAGGACAATGCACACAGATAGATAGCTGGGACACTGGGCATAGATAGGTAAAGAGGACAATGCACACAGATAGATAGCTGGGACACTGGGCATAGATAGGTAAAGAGTACAATGAACACAGACAGATAGCTGGGACACTGGGCATAGATAGGTAAAGAGGACAATGCACACAGATAGATAGCTAGGACACTGGGCATAGATAGATAAAGAGGACAATGCACACAGACAGATAGCTGGGACACTGGGCATAGATAAGTAAAGAGGACAATGCACACAGACAGATAGCTGGGACTCTGGGCATAGATAGGTAAAGAGGACAATGCACACAGATAGATAGCTAGGACACTGGGCATAGATAGGTAAAGAGGACAATGCACACAGATAGATAGCTGGGACACTGGGCATAAATAGGTGAAGAGGACAATGCACACAGATAGATAGCTAGGACACTGGGCATAGATAGGTAAAGAGGACAATGCACACAGATAGATAGCTGGGACACTGGGCATAGATAGGTAAAGAGGACAATGCACACAGATAGATAGCTGGGACACAGG
>NC_091562.1:39224591-39227091 GCF_042767895.1 Penaeus vannamei
TAAGTAACAATTCAATGAGGGAAAGTAAGAAGTAGGGATATGCTTACAGTCCTAACACGTGTGCCAGTGCTGAGTACTAAAAATCTTGTTTTACCGGGAAATTAAAGGTTGTAATGTTTGATAAGTAAATTTGTATGATTATTGGAATTCCTGTGTTTTGAATTGTGATAAGAAAGACGGATTCCTGCTCTGGCTAAGAACACAGAGAGAAGGAAAAGTTGAAAATAAGGTGAAACCACGCGCCATGAGCCCTGCCTTGTTATTTTTTTTTCTTTTTTTCTTTTCTTTTTCTTTTATTGCCTGCGAATACAGCAACGCAATTAGTCAAATGAGACATTGGTATCAAGGAATAGTTTGACAACGGAATTATCTATCAGAGTAAATTATCTATTAGAGTAAAAGGAAGAAAAATCAAGATGATTTATTAGAAGGGGATCGATTACTTTATGTACAAATGAAAAACGAAAAGATACTGGTAAAATGGCCGTGGGTGTGTTGATTCCGTCTCACGTTTGTTTGTTATGTTCTAAGTAATGATTATTGACTTTTAATTGGTAGGTAAAGAGTGTATGCAAAATAGATTTAACCTTAGACGTGAATTAAGCTAGTTGGAGAGAATATTACATGTTTTTGTTACAAGTTTATTGCTAAGATTTACCTTGTGCTGTGACACATATTTGTTATCATTTGTTTATATGATAAAACAATAGTTAAAGAATATATAATTATTTTTATGTGAAAAGGTCTTGTACATCACGTGTGTGTGTGTATTTATTTATATTTGTTCATAAGTGTGTGTATACATAGATTTTATACTTACCAAATACCCAGACATAGTTCCTTATCAAAGTCAAAGAGGGAGAAGTCTATTTATGTAGCGAATAAATTCATGCTTTTGGAATATTCGCGAATAATGTCATGCCGATGCTGCCTATTGGAACCCAGACGACGCTGTGTCATTGCGGATATGTGACAGCTAGATTATCCTGAATATAGAATGGATACAGCTTGTGTATTCTGATCTGGGCTACATCCTGTCTGATCAATATGTCGAGGTTATCTGTTCATCTCTCTCTCTTTTTCTCTCTCTCTCTATTTCTTTCTCTATTTTTCTCTCTCTCTATTTCTCTCTCTCTCTCTATTTCTCTCTCTCTCTCTCTCTCTCTCTCTCTCTCTCTCTCTCTCTCTCTCTCTCTCTCTCTCTCTCTTATCTCTCTATATATCTTTCTATCTCTCTCTCTCTCTCTCTCTCTCTCTCTCTCTCTCTCTCTCTCTCTCTCTCTCTCTCTCTCTCTCTCTCTCTCTCTCTCTCTCTCTCTCTCTCTCTCTCTCTCTCTCTCTTAATTTCTCTTAATCTCTCCCTCTATTTATCTCACACCCCTTTCTTTATCAGAAAATTTATCAGTCTTTCTGTCTATTTATCTTTTACTATCAATCTATCTGTCTATCTATTTCTTTTGTTTTTCTTTTTCCTCTTCTCTCCTCTCCTCGTTCTCTCTTCACCTCCCCCTCCTTCTCTTCCTTTTCCCTCTTCACCCCCCGCCTTCTCTTTCCTTCCTCTCTTCACCCCCTTCTTTTCTCCCGTTCGTCTCTTCATCCCTTCTCTCTTCACCCCCTTCTTTTCTCCCCTTCGTCTCTTCATCCCTCCTACTTCTCTCACCTTCCTCTCTTCATCCCTCCTTCTCTCCCCTTCCTCTCTTCACCCCCTCCTTCTCTCTCCTTCCTCTAATTTTACTTTTGTCTCAATAAATGTGTCAAAGTCAAAAAAAGTCTTCCTCTCTTCACCTTCTTCCTTCTTTCCCCTTCCTCTCTTCACCTCCCTCCTTTTCTCCACTTCTTCTCCTCCTCCCACCCCCTTTATTTCTTCCTTTCCTCTCTTCACCTCCCTCCTTCTCTCCCCATCCTCTTCATCCCCTCCTTCTCTCCCTTTCTCCTCTTCCTCCCGCCCACCTTCTTCTCTTCCTCCCTCCCCCCCTTCTTCTCTCCCTCTCCCTATAAACGCGATAAGATGAGGAATATGTTTTTCATCACATAACATTCGTGACGAACAGCTGCTCTTCCTCATGGAACACTTGTCGTAAACAAGTTTTCATGACGTAAGCAAAGGCGGTATTTATGCGATGTCATATCGGTTTATTGAGAGCATCTTTTGAAGTCTCGTCATTTTTTTTTTTTTTTTCTTAAGTTGTTTGTATTTTTTTTTTCTTTTTGTTGTGGTTAATTTTTTTCTATTCGGTGGTGTATAGAGATGCCACTATCTTTATATGTGTTTTTATGCTGATCAATTTACATAGTAATATATCAGATTTCAATTTGTTTGTTCTTACTGTTTTGGGCGTTTACAATACATTTATCAGTTATTTTGTTATGTTTGTTTTTATCTCTTCTATTTATCAATCTGTTTGGAAATTATTCTGTGTCTCTGGCTTCATCTATCTGTCGGTAAATTCAATCGTTTTAACTTATCTTTCTTTCTAACTGCCTTTCAAATTATCAACTT
>NC_091562.1:39232091-39242091 GCF_042767895.1 Penaeus vannamei
GACAGATAGACAGACAGACAGAGATAATGCACGAGGAAGCGATAAAAACAAAAGAGAAACGAAGAACGCAAATTAATCACATTAAAGAAAAAAATAAAAACCTAAGAGAGAGAGAGAGAGTATCGCTTAGCCATGTTGCGTGTCTGTTTGTCAGATGAAAAGGTGTCGGATTGCGTCATACGCCACGGGTATTGTCTGAACCTTATAGAATACCTCCGTGTTGATCCTTACACAGATATTTCTTTCCAATTAGATCTTTTCCTCTCGTTACTGGAATGGTAAATGAATCTTTGAAGAACAGAATCCCGTTGAAATACGATTCACACAAAGTTAATTAAAACGCTGGTAGAAAATTCCCCTTAATGTAGTACCTCTTAAGTCAACATTGTTCAGCGCAGCATCAAGGCGCGCGCCCCCAGACTGTCTCTCCAGCAGCGAGAGGAAATTTCCTTCAGCACTAAAGGAAATCCCCCGAGTGATTGTGCTGTGCGATCAAAGGTTCTGCAATGGCACACGGTGTTTCTTCTTTTTCCGTTTTTTTTTTCTATTTCTCTCTCTCTATCTCTTTCTTCGCATGTGGAGGAGAATGGGATGCTATGTAGATTCATCTTTCTGAAAAGGTAGAGATAACTTCTGCATCTGTGTGGTTCTTGGAGGGGTTTGCAAGTATGTTTGGCCTAGGTGGGGGTTCCAAGCACTTGTGACTGAGGATGTGAGGGAGACCTAGAGTCAGGTGAGAATCGAATCACGTTTTCAGGAGTTTTACGTAGGAAATGGAAACTTTTCTTTTGATTCTTGAATGTCATATATATATATATATATATATATATATATATATATATATATATATATATATATATATATATATATATATATATATGCCTATCTGTTTGTCTACCAATCAAAAGAGAGACACATTTATCTATATCTGCCTCTCTCTCTCTCGATCTATCTATCTATATATATCTGTCTGTCGATATAAGTATGAGTGTATGTGCTAAAGACCAAAGTTTTTTTTGTCGAATAAATGAAAAATACGAGAACCTAAAGAAAATCTTTCCTTTTTTTTCTCCAGATTTCGTGTTTCTTTAGTGCAAGTTAGCAACCTCATTGGCTGATCCAGAGCTATAGTCATGGTCCTTTAACTTAGCCTCCTCTTACTATTTGTAAGATTTTCGTTTCATTAATTTTATTCGGTCATTTGACTTTTTATCATTTACAGGGCTTGGTAAATTTCAGATGAACTATTCTGAAAAGAAGCATAGGTATCCATGCAATTTATGTTTGATTTTCATAATGAGATGATTTATGTGTGAAAACTGTAATGACTATTTTCCTTTTATTTATCTTGGGCATGGAATAAGTCCTGTATCCTTCTATACATCCTTAACATCAGCTGCTTCATATATGCTGTTATCTCGAAATGTTCACAATTATGGCTAAACTCCTCACAAGTCACTTTCTCTCTCTTTCACACACACACACACATATATATATATATATGTGTGTGTGTGCGTGTGCGTTTGCGTATGCGTGTGTATGTATATATGTATGTACGTATACGTAAGTGAGTATGTGTGTGTGTTTACATATATATATATATATATATATATATATATATATATATATATATATATATATATATATATATATATGTGTGTGTGTGTGTGTGTGTGTGTGTGTGTGTGAAATGTTACCCACCTTATGCTAAATTCTTCAATTAATCCAGGTGATCGTGCATTACATTACAAGAATTTTTCTTCTGGAGTTTTGATTAAACTTGAAAGCTTACTTCCTTTAAAGAGGCTTTAACTCTTGCTTGGAAAAATAGTTTCTTATTTCCATGTCGCAGAATATTTTGCTAACAAGAAAGTTCTTTGCAAGAATCAACACTAGCATCTGTCACAAGGGCAGGAGAATATACCTAGAGTAGAAAATAATTCAAAACAAATTTATAAACAAATAGATGAATAAATGGGTGAATAAATAATTGAGTTAGTATATATATATATATATATATATATATATATATATATATATATATATATATATATATATATATATATATATATATATATATTATACATATTGACATAGGCATATATATATATATATGAATGATTATATGTATATATATATATATATATATATATATATATATATATATATATATATATATATATATATATAATATATATTATATATATATATATATATATATATATATATATAATATATATATATATATATTATATATATATATATAATATATATATATATTATATATATATATATATATATATATATATATATATATATGTGTGTATATATATATGTATATATATATATATGTATATATGTATATATATATACATGTATATATATATATATTTATATTATATACATACATATATATACATATATATAAACATACATACATATATATATACATATATATATATATATATATACATATATATATACATATATATATATATACATATATATATATATATATATATATATATATATATATATATATGTGTGTGTGTGTGTGTGTGTGTGTGTGTGTGTGTGTGTGTGTGTGTGTGTGTGTGAGAGCGTGTGTGTGTTTGCAGGTGTATATGTATGTACATCTATTTATACTCTGTGTCTGTATATGTGCATATAAATTTCAATTTCATTTTCCACTAAAATAAAGTCGATCTTTCTCCACGTCTTTCTCCTCCCAAGACTTTCTTTACACCCCCTCCCCCTCCCCACCCCACACCCACCCCCTCCACTCCCGCCGCCTCTCCCCCCCACCCCCCCTCCCCACCCCCGTTTCCGCCGTCCCCGTAATCACTTTAAGAGTAATAACAAGCTCCGTTGCTGAAGCTCGTTTCTTCCACAATTCACATGTCCTTCCCCGAGCCTTGTTAAGCACGGGACGCTGAGCAAGGCTGGCTCTGTAATGGATTCCCTCGCCCCCGGTTCCTTGCGAGGAGCTTGGGGAGGGGAGGAGAGGGAGGGAAGGAGGAGAGGGAGGGAGGAGGAGGAGGAGAGGGGGAAGGGAGGGATGAGAGGAGAGGGAGGGAGGGTGGAGAGGGGGGAAGGGAGGGAGGAGAGGGAGGGAGGGATGAGGAGAGGGGGAAGGGAGGAAGGGAGGGATGAGAGGGAGGGTGGTAGGGTAAGGGAGGAAGAGAGGGAGGTAGGATGAGGAAGAGAAGCAGGGGGTAGAGGGAGGAGGAGAGGGAGGGTGGTAGGGTTAGGGAGGAAGGGAGGAGCTTTGAGAGGGGGGTGAGGTAGGAGGAGAGGGAGATAGAGAGGGGAAGGGAGGAAGAGAGGGAGTGTGATACGGTAAGGAAGGAAGAGAGGGAGGTAGGATGATGAAGGGAGGAAGAGAGGGATGAGAGGGAGAGGCTGGGGAAGGGAGGGATGAGAGGGAGGGTGGTAGGGTAGGGGAAGGAAGAGAGGGAGGGAGGGAGGTAGGATGAGGAAGAGAAGGAGGAAGGTAGAGTAACGAAGGAAGAGAAGGAGTGAGGAAGGGAGATAAAAGTTGGGGAAAAGAGGAATGAGAATGAAGAAGACAGACAAACAAACACACACACACACACACACAGACAACCTGATAGACAGAGACAGACAGACACACAATCAAACAGAAACACACAGACAGACAACCAGACAGACAAACACGCATCAGAAAGAAGAGAAGGGAAGGGGAGGGGCGAGAGACGAGCTATCCTATTGCGTTGCTGCGGAGGAGGAGAAGCCGCCATAACCCTTTCTCTGTTGGAACTCAAGGCGAGAAATGTCCCGAGAAGGAAACCCGGAAAAGGGTACGATTTGTTTATTATTATTATTATTATTGTTGTTGCTGTTGTTGTTATTATTTTTTTTATAATGATTATGATTATGATTATCATTATTATTGTTGTTATTTTTATCATTATAATCATTATTATTATTATTATCATTATTATTATTGTTGATATATTTTTTATAATTTTAATCATTATTATTATTATTATTATCATTAACCTTATTATTGGTGTTGGTGTTTTTAAATAATGATATTATTATTGATATTGTTATTTTCATTTTGAATATTATTCATCCTTTCTATCTTATTTTTTTCTTTTCGGTTTTCACCATTTTCTCTGCTTTCTTCATCATTTTCATTTCTTTTAATTTCATCCTCATATTCTTCATCGTCTTCGTTTTTTCTTTATCATCGCCATTTTTGCCATATTATTTTTTTCTCGTCTATTTTCTTTTTGTCTTCATAATCATCTACTCTTCTTTTCTCTCCTCTCCTACACCTTCTTCGTCACCCCTTTCACCTTCTTATTTTTATTCTTATTCCTGTTACTATTATAATTTTCATTCTTGTTCTCATTCTTTATCACATTTCTATTATTTTTCTTAATATTTTTTTTATTATTCCTATTATTGTATTTCTCTAGGCAAAACCGGCACTCCAGGAGAGAAAAAAAAACAAGAAAAGAAAAAAAATATTCATATAGTCAAAACCGACACTCCAAGAGAAAGAGGAAAAAAACAAGAAAAGAAAATAAAAAGGAAAAAATAAGTACATAGATAAATAATTCCAAAGAAATTCGGAAGCCGCTCTGCACCCATCAACCCTAAGGCGAGAAAAAAAATAATAAGAATAAAAAAAAACAATAAAAAGAAGAAAAAAAGGAAAAATATATATACATAGATAAATAATTCCAAAAAGAAATTGAGAAGCCGCCCCGCACCCATCAACCCTAAGGCGCGCCCCGCGAATCTCCTTTTCCCCGTCAGGAGAATCGTTGGAGTGTCGTCCGGCGAGTCTTTTAGAAATTGGAGTACGTCGCCGCGCCTCTCCAGATTAGCGGCGCCGAGTGAATTGGAATGGGGTGGAGGGGCGGCGGACGCGAGGGCGAGGTGGTGGTTCTGAGGGGTGGGAAGATGAGGTGGGGGGAGGGGGGGTGATTAAGAGGGTGAGGGTGATTGGGGATTGGGTGGAGGTCGTTGTTCTAAGGGATGGGAAGTAGGAAGGGGGAGATTGGGGGTGGTGATGGGGAGTTGCGGGGATTGCTGATTTGGGGGGATATCAGTGCACGCAAGGGCGAGGTGGTGGTTCTGAGGGGTGGGAAGATGAGGGGGGAGGGGGTGAGATTGGGGGTGGTGATGGGGAATTGAGGGGAGGCCGTTGGACGCGAGGGCGAGGTGGTGGTTCTGAAGGGTGGGAAGATGAGTTGGGGGAGGGGGGTGATTGGGGGGAGGTCGTTGTTCTAAGGGGTGGGAAGTGGGAGGGGGGAAGATTGGGGGTGGTGATTGGGAGTTGCGGGGAGGGAGAAGAGATTGGTGATTGGGGGATGTCGGTGGACGTAAGGTCGAGGTGGTTGTTCTAAGGGGTGGGAAGAGGTGGGAGGGGGGGGGGTGATTGGGGAGGGAGGAGAGATTGGGGATTGGGGGAGCATGGAGGGTAGGTATTGGAGGGAAAATGGGGGTAGGGATTGGGGATAGAGTAGGTAGATGGGGAGAGGGAGAATGTTTGTGAAGGAGGGAGGGAGGGAGGAAGAAAAGAGGGATGAAGGTGTTAAGGTGAGGAAGGGGAAGGTGCTTAGAGAAAGTGGGAATAGAAGGTAGGAAAGAGAAAGGAGGGAGATGGGAGAGGCTCGGGAGAAAGAGACGGAAAGGGGGGGGGGGAGGAGGAATGGGAAGGGAGGAGGATATTTTATGAACTTGGATAAAGAGAGGGAAAAAGAGAAGAGGATGGGCTGTGCGAAGGGGGAATGGGTGGATAGGGAGGGGGAGAGAGGGTATGTCAAAAGGGGCATTAAAACAACGAAGTGAAAGCTCAAAAAAAAGAAAAAAGAAAACAGTAAAAAAGTGATGGTCCTTAGAAACAGGAGAAAGAAAAAGAAAGTAATTCAGAGAAGGAAAGTTAAAAGGAAGAGGGAAAAAAAACATAACTCTCCAAGGGAAAGACACGGACGAGGAAGAGAAAAGAATTAAAATAAATAAAAAAAAGAGAGAAGACAGGGAGACAGAACAAGACAAGAAGGTGCCAGTCGAGAAGGACCAGAGCCAGCAGTGACAAAGCCACTTGCGCAACACAGCAGAAGACTAACCAGAAGGGATGAATAAAAAGATATTCTTTTATATGCGGCGACATAATCTTATGAGGCGAATCCCTATGTATGAGACCGCCCTCCCCTTCTTAGATGATGGTAGCTGCGTCTTAGCATCGCCGATGATGTTTGCTGTTTGTTTTGATTAGGTGTTTTGTGGTTGTATTATGGCCGTGTTTTTTGGTTGTATTTAGTTTGTTTTTTTACTGTATTTTGTTTTTTTATTGTATTTTGGTTGTGTTTAGGTTTTTATTGTATTTTGGTTGTGTTCAGGTTGTTTTTATTGTATTTTGGTTGTGTTTAGGTTGTTTTTAATTGTATTCTGTTTGTTTTTTATATTGTATTTTTGTTGTTTAGGTTGTTTTTAATTGTATTCTGTTTGTTTTTATATTGTATTTTGGTTATGATTTGGTTGTATTTTGACTGCGTGTTTATTGTATTTTGGTTTCATTTTGATGGTGTTTTTGTTGTATTTTGGTTTCATTTTGACTGTATTTTGGTTGTTTGTTGCGTATATTCTGATTTCACTGCATGACAGGCATATATTTTCGTAGTATTGTTTGGCAGTTGCATGTTGCTTCATAATTTTGCACGACGATGATATAATATCAGATATTTCAATAGCATATTGGAACTGCGACGCAATAGGTGCTGATAGCATATTGTATGACAATTGCAAGTGTATTGATACCATATTGTATGACAACTGCGAACGTTTTGAAAGTGTATTGTTTGATAAATGGCATCACTTTCAGTTGTCCGTGCTTTCCATTTCCTCTTTGCCTAATGCTAGGAATCAATAAAGGCCATAATCATAACTGACACGAACTGGGGGGTCGACACGTGAAGCATGTGTTAAAATGAGAGGGGGGGGGGGGTGAGGGAAGGGGGGGGGGGAGAGGGGTTGAGGGAGGGATGGGGAGAGAGGGGGAGAGAGGGGGGGATGAGAGAGAGAGGGGGTAGAATCAGAATCAGAATCAAATAATTTATTTAGCCAAATATAATACAATAAAATTACAACATACAACAACAGCGGTGTGGCTGAGCCCTCCTGGAGTAAGACTCCCTAAGGAAGGCTCCTCGAAGTATCAGTCATTGACAGTAATACACATATAAAATAAAACATGTAAAAATATGTTTGATCGAAACAGAAATCAAGTGGGGGGGGGGGTGAGGGAGGGAGGGAGAGAGAGAGAGAGGTGGGGGGTGAGGAAGGGAGAGAGAGAGAGAGAGAGAGCGAAAGAAAATGTGGAATGGAAAAGGAGAAGAGGTTTTGTCATGCACTCATGCACACCTTACGATAGATTAATTGCAAAATAACGAGAACTTTGGACGTATCACAAAGCTTAACCTGAACCGTGCATTCACAGTTGATCTTTTTTTTTTACGGCTTTTATATTTCATTCATTTTTTTTTTATTCTTTCTTTCATTCTTTCCTTTACTTAGCTAGTAATGGGGATATCTACAAGCGATAATAATTATATCTCACAAGAACAGAAAAAAAAAGAATAAAGACATGTCCAGCTGTCGAGTCTGATTCACTATAATATAAATAAGCAAACCAAATAATTTCAAAACTGTGACGAATTATTTCCAAATCTCCATCTATTTTGAATCATTAACTCGCCACTTTTTTCACCCCCCCCCCCCATCCCAACAGACAAGCCAAGGCAGAAATTTCTCGATTCCCTCCACCATGGCGGGAAATGTTGGTAGGGGTCGCTGGGCCAAAGGAAGAGTTTACCGCAGTGTATACTTGGAGAATAATCACAAAGGGAGAGCCAAACTTGCGCTGGTAAAAAGATAAGGGGTTTGAATCATAACAGTTAGGAGGTAAAAGAAAAAAGAATGGAGAAGGGAAGGTAGGGAAACTGAGAGAGAAGGAGAGAGAGAGAGAGAGAAAGAAAGACTGTGCGTGTTAGGAATATGGAGATAGATATATAAATAGATAGGTTGGTAGGTACATATATATATATATATATATATATATATATATATATATATATATACATAGAGAGAGAGAGAGAGAGAGAGAGAGAGAGAGAGAGAGAGAGAAAGACTGTTTGCGTGTTAGGAATATGTAGATAGATATATAAATAGATAGGTTGGTAGGTACATATATATATATATATATATATATATATATATATATATATATATATATATATATATATATATATAGAGAGAGAGAGAGAGAGAGAGAGAGAGAGAGAGAGAGAGAGAGAGAGAGAGAGAGAGAGCTACTAAAGATGGACGGGGCATAAAAAGCGAGAAAAGCATGATGTTAAATTCATTAGAAAGACGAAGGCACGTGGAGAAAAAGATCGTTCATGCAGAATTTATTTACAGAGCGACGCCGGGCACCTTCGGAAAGGGACTGATATATATTCTGGGTCATACATTAGAAACTTGATAGCTATTCGTGCAAATAAAACATTCAGTTTATTTTTCTTTTGCATGACCTGGAGACACTTCGCACTTCCGTACCTGAACAAGCTGTACAATGAAAACTATTCGTAAATGTAGTGAAATATAGAACGCCAAAGATTTCTAGTAAGACGTTGAAGATATCAGCAGAGAAGAGGGATATTAATTTTGTTATCTGGGAGCTGATAAGAGCTTTAGAATCGTTTCTGTAATTTATATTCTTTGCTGACTAGACTGGTTATGGAAATAAATGGTGGCATATTTTACCTTTCCCCGTTTTCTCATTCTAGGCGAAGTCCTCAGAGTAAATGACATTTACAAGTATTAGCTAAGATACTGTATTTTTTTCGGTGTCGTCAGGAGATGTTGTAATACATCAGCAACACAGTTTTGTTGAGAAGGAAAAGCCGCATAGAAACTAGAAAATGATGATAATAATAATAATAATAATAAGATAAAATGTAATAAAAAAGGAACTAGAAAAAATAATAATGAAATAAAGTAGATTAAAAGAAATAAAGAATAGAAAAAAAAATAAGAATAAAAAGTTTATTTTCTAGTCTATTTTCCTTGTGGCTGTTGCACTCCTGTTTCCCAACCCATTAATTTGTTGTTGCATTTGTCCACGCGGTCTCTCCCGAGTGTTTTCTGCATCACTGAGAGTAACATGAGATTGAGTGAAAGGAGGCAGCCAAGTGGAATGAGCGCGATGGAAAAATTATAAGCGGCTCCGAAGGTCGTAATACAAGCCAGACAGCTTCCTTGTAGTCATAGAGAAGAAATATTGAAGAAAAAAAATACAGTAGGAACTGAAAGATTTTTGAAAATATGTATGAACTGAAAGGTAAAGAAAAAATAAAATGTATGAATTGAAAGATTTGAAAAATTGTATGAACGGAAAGATTCTAAAACATGTATGAACTGAAAGATTAGAAAAAAAACATAGTATGAATTGATATATTTAAAAAGGAGCAGTATTGAACTGGAAGATTAGAATTTAAAAAAAATGGTATGCTGTTGATGTTGATTCGGAGACCTGCTTCCCTTTTCACATGTGGGTTGTGGCTGCAATTATGTTGACGAGAGAGAGTAGTCCAAAACCTACGGCTAAACGGATTCTCCCTCACGCTTTTTGGGGTACATTTGCCCCTAATAATCGTGAAAACAACCACAACCATATCACAACAGTTGCGAAAGCGATAATAGACAACGACGAAGACCTACCTGACGAAGAAAAAATATTTCCCGTTCCACGAAAACAAAACCACAATACTACCATACGAAAACCATACTGAACGACGGCAGATGTTCGTACTAACAAACCAAACCAAAACCATGCCATTTAGACGCGTGGCACCCTCCGGAGCCGACGACGAACACCTACCTGACGAAGAAACGGAGGTGGGCGCAGCAGCCGATTCCGCGCGTCACTTGTTTGTCTCCCGCCGCCGCGTCCACGTCTCCC
>NC_091562.1:39257091-39264591 GCF_042767895.1 Penaeus vannamei
TGAGCTCATAACATAAGGATGAAAATAGCATATGATATGTGTTCGTGTCCAGCATGCAAATCCACAGACTAAGATGCACTGGTCGAGTCTCCTCAGCTGAGAGTTTTAAAATTCCTGGGTCTTTGGGTCTCTCTCTCTCTCTCTCTCTCTCTCTCTCTCTCTCTCTCTCTCTCTCTCTCTCTCTCTCTCTCTCTCTCTCTCTCTCTCTCTCTCTCTCTCTCTCTTGTCTCAATAAACTTGTCAAAGTAAAAAAAAGTCTCAGTCTCTTTCTCTCTCTCTCTCTCTCTCTCTCTCTCTCTCTCTCTCTCTCTCTCTCTCTCTCTCTCTCTCTCTCTCTCTCTCTCTCTCTCTCTCTCTCTCTCTCTATCTCTCTCTCTCTCTCTCTCTCTCTCTCTCTCTCTCTCTCTCTCTCTCTCTCTCTCTCTCTTCTCTATCTTTTGTGTGTGATTACGTTCCTCCCGTTTTTTCTCTACCTTTTGCATTCTGTTTTTTATTTGCACTTTCTGCTCTTTGGTCAATGCATTTTTCCTCTTCTTAACGGATTTTCTTGTTTTCCTTTTTTCCTTCTCAGTTCTTCGTATTTCTTTGCATGATTTGGCCATATTTTCCCTCTGTCATTTCGTGTGTTTTCTTTCTTCACTTGTCTCTCCATTTATAATTTCCCGGGTTTTCGATGCTTGCAAGTGCATGCATGATCTCAAATGCGACCGAGTTTGTAGAGGCCGTCCGTTTGTGAAAGTGAAATTCATCTTCATTAATGTCATTATCACTGTCATTGTTGTTATTGTGTATGAAATGCGTCCCTGCAAAATACCTGTTATTTTTTCTCTCTCTCGTCAGTTATTGCATAAATTCTAATCACGTTGATAATAAGTTTGATAAGGTTTTGATTACGTTTTCATAACATCTTAGTAATATCTTTAAGCAGTTTGATAACATGGAAACGCTGTTTATAATCGTCTTACGTTGCTTTAATAATTACACTGTATGATTTACTTCGTTTCAAATATAACGATTTTTATTAGTGTCTATTTTTTGTCGTATTCTTCGTCTCCCTCATTCCCTGCTGTTACTCCTCTGTGTTTATTTTTTCTCGTATTCTTCATCTCCTGCATTCTTTTCCCCTATTCCTCGTTGTGTTTTTATTCACTGTGTTTATTTTTTCTCGTCTGCTCTTCCGTGTTTCCACTGTGTCTATTTTTTTCTCGTCTTCTTCATCTCCAGCTTTCTTTTATTTCATATCTTTCACATTACTATTCGTTTTATATGATGTTGGTTTTCTCCGTCTTCTTCCTCTCCTTTATTCAATTTCTTTGTTCGCTTCGTTTATCTATTTATTGTACATTTCCTGTTTTCCATTTTTATCGTATGTTATTTTTCTTCTGGCGTTTCCTTCTCCTTACTATTCGTTATTACATCCTCCAGTTAATCATTTCCCTTTCTCTTTATCTCTATTTATTAACATTTCATTGTCTCCTCTGTTCGTTTTCTCATCATCCGTTCCTTTGCTTTCCTGTTTATGTTGTTAGTCATTTTTCCTCATGTTCATATTCTTAATTTATTACCATTCCTTTTTTCCTTCTCTATCTATCATCGGTCTCTTTGCTTTCTTTATTTATTTTTCTAATTCTTCCTTGTATTCATCTCCTTGCTTCCTTCATCATTTACCTTTCCTTTTTTATTCACTCCATCACCGTCTCCTTCCTTATTCCCTCCTTCATCACTTTCCTTCCCCTCCCCTATTCCCTCCTTCATCACATTCTCCCTTCTTCCCTCCTTCATCACCTCCCTTTTTCCTTATTCCCTCATTCATCACCTTCTCCCTTCTTCCTTCTCCCATCTCCTTCCCTATTCCCTCATTCATCACATTCTCCTTCTCCCTCCCTATTCCCTCCTTCATCACCTTCTCCTTCCCTATTCCCTCCTTCATCACATTCTCCCTTGTTCCTTCTTCCCTCCTTCATCACATTTTCCTTCCCTATTCCCTCCTTCATCTCATTTTCCCTTCTTCCTTCTCCTTTCTCCTTCCCTATTCCCTCCTTCATCACCTTCTCCCTCCTTCCCCTTTCTCTCCTTCATCACCTTCTCCCTTCTACTTCTTCCCTCCTTCATCACATTCTCCTCCCCTATTCCCTCCTTCATCACCTTCTCCCTTCTTCCTTCTTTTCTTCTTCATCACATTCTCTTCCCCTATTCTCTCCTTCATCACCTTCTCCCTTCTTCTTTCTTCACTCCTTCATCACCTTCTTCCTTTTTACTTCTTCCCTACTTCATCACATTCTCCTCGCCTATTCCCTCCTTCATCACCTTCTCCCTTCTTCCTTATTCCCTCCTTCATCACATTCTCCTCCCCTATTCCCTCCTTCATCACATTCTCCCTTCTACTTCCTTCTTCCCTCCTTCATCACATTCTCCTCCCCTATTCCCTCCTTCATCACCTTCTCCCTTTTTTCCTTCTTCCTTCCTTCATCGCCCATTCAAGGAAACCGATTCTGTCAGCCCGTCACTTCCGGCAATAACTGTGTAAAATACCGGAGCGACTTTCCATTATGCGGGGACTTGATTAGATTGAGAGGAAGATATTCGGCGGGATAAGGGGGGGGGGGGTTGGCGTGAGGTGCGGATGCGGATGGGGGTTCGAATCCTCTTCTTGTTGGGTTGTTTTGAATTTATATATATATATATATATATATATATATATATATATATATATATATATATATATATATATATATATTTTTTTTTTTTTTTTTTTTTTTTTTTTTTTATGTATTTTTTTTTTTTTTTTTTGTTATTGTTATTATTATTATTTTTTTTTTTTTTGCTTTTGTTTTGTGTGTTTATGTATTTTTTGGGGGATGGGGGTGGGGTGGGGGTGTCTGTTTCTTTGATTAGTTGTCTTCTTTTTTTTTAAATCGTGTCTTGTTTGTTTTCTTTGTGTTTGTTTTGTTGATTTTTTATTTTGTTTATTTGTCTGTCTGTTTCTGTTTCTCTCTCTCTCTTTCTCTCCCTCTCTCTCTCTCTCTCTCTCTCTCTCTCTCTCTCTCTCTCTCTCTCTCTCTCTCTCTCTCTCTCTCTCTCTCCTCTCCTTCCCTCCTTCCCTCCTTCCCTCCTTCCCTCCTTCCCTCCCCCTCCTCCCTCCCCCTCATTCCTCCCCCTCTCCCCCCTCTCTCATTCCCACCATTCGCTCCCTCTCGCGCCCTCTCCGCTGCCCCATATTTCCGCCTCACGCCAACGCCCCATCGAGAGGCTGGTGAAATCATGGCATGGGGAGACCTTAACCACAGATCTCTCCGGTTCCAAATCCATGGTATACCTTCCTCTTCCCCCCCCCCCCCTCTTTCTCTTGTTCTTTCCTCGTATCTTCTCTCTCATTTTCCCTTTCTCTTCTTTTCCTCTTCGGGTTTAGTGTGTGTTTTTTTTTGTGTGTGTATTCTCCTTTTTTTCTGATGTGGATCTCTTAAAGTCTCTTCTTTATCTTCTTCCTTCTCCCTTTTTATTTATCTATCTCTAGGTCGTTCATCATTCCGTATCTCCATTTCCGTTCATTTTTCCCCCACTTTTCCTCTCCCTCTTTTAATATCTCTTCCTTATCTTACATTCTTCCATCCCTCCTCCCCCCCACGCCCCTCAGCCTTCACCCTTCCCTCTCCTATCCCTCTTTTGTCCTCCCTGCCCCCCTCCCCTCCCTCTCTTCCCTCCCCTCCCCTCCCCTCCTCTACTATTACTTCTTTATCCTACCTACACCCCCCTCCCCTCCCCTCCTCTACTACCACTTCTTCATCCTACCTACCTACCTACCTCCCTCCCCCCCCTCCCCTCCCCTCCCCTCCTATACTACTATTCCTTCATCCTACCTACCTCCCCCCTTCCCCCTTCCCACCGACCCCCCCACCCCCACCCTCCCGGCCTCTTGTTGCCATGCGCAGTTCCAGCTCAAGAGATAAAGTCAGGTTGCCATCGATGTCTATTGATCTCTGGCTGTAAATATCCAGGTTATATTCATGTACATTGTGCTTGTGTACAGCGTCAGGGTTACTAACTTACCCGTTGTACTAGAGCTGAAAAGTGTTTATATATATTTTATGCCTTTTTTCAAGTTTAGTACTTTTTAGATCGCATTAGCGCATATAATCTGTGTTTAAACCTGATGTTTTTTCCTCGGAATAGCTACTTTTTAGAAATAATATTTTTGTGAGAGAGAGATAGATAAAGAGAGAGAGAGAGAAAGTGTGTGTGTGTGTGTGTGTGTGTGTGTGTGTGTGTGTGTGTGTGTGTGTGTGTCCGTCCCGCGAAATGAGAATAAGGCATCAATCGTATTATTTTCCACGCGAGTGAATTAAGCGATAAAGTAAAACTCGGTGTTTAACTTCATTTAGCCTTGTCGCTGCCAGCCATTTACATCGCATTCAAATCAATACCAGCGGGCATTATCATTAATTTCCGGCAAAGGGAAGTCTACCTTTTGGGGCCCCTGCAATCAGCGGGGGTTGTGAACATTTCTTGCAACATGCCCCAACGCACCGGGTTGTGACGTATCAGTATGCGTCAGAGTACACGTTTTTACTCCCCACAGCGTCGCAACACGGC
This sequence comes from Penaeus vannamei, assembly GCF_042767895.1. Taxonomy (NCBI): domain Eukaryota; kingdom Metazoa; phylum Arthropoda; class Malacostraca; order Decapoda; family Penaeidae; genus Penaeus; species Penaeus vannamei. Next base: position 39,261,682 of record NC_091562.1, read on the forward strand.
ACGCTTGTACATACTAGTCTCCCCAGCTTTTTAAACCACGCCAAATTAGTCACATTTTGAGCCCACGCCACCATACATAATTTTTTTTTTTAAACGCCATGATAAGATGCATACAAAAAGGTGTGTTTTTTTATTCATTGCCACAGCATACTGATTATTAACACCACGCTGCTAAATAACGTTAAACAGCTGCTTGTAATTCCACGCTACAACGCAGTGTTTTAACGCCGTGTTAGCATATACAACAACCTCATCCTCATCACAACACCACGATACAACACACGGGAGACTACGCACCGCAACAGCACAAACCACACCCGATTCTTAACACATCGCTATTACGCGCATAACCACACCAGTTTATTAGCACAACACCACGTCGAGTCACACCAGACTCAACACCACGCACAACCCTCACGCCTACCTCCCCCATCTCCTGCTCCCCCTCCTCCTTGTCCCTCTCCCCCTCTTCCTTCCCTCCATCCCCATCCTCTTTCTCCTCCTCCTCCCTCCCTCTCCCTCCATTTTCTCCCCTCCTCCTCTTCCCCCTCCCCCTACTCCTCTCCTTCCTCCCCTCCTCCTCCCCATCCCCCCAACTCCTCTCCCTCCTTCCCCATCTCCCTCTTTCTCCCCTACCCCCATCCTTCTCCTCTTTCCCCCTCCTTCTCCCTATCCCCCTCCTTCTCCTCTTTCTTCCCCTCCCCCCCATCCTCCTTCTCCTCTTTCTCCTCCTCGGCCCCAAAGCATGTTTCAGAAGTGCCATTTCGCCGTCATTCCACAACGCACTTCTTCGGTCACATCAGGAATTCAGTTTAGAATGTCACGTTGGTACACAAACAGCCTCCGTTGTCATTTAATGTTTTCGTACCCGCCTGGTGTTGTGGATTTTGTTGTTGTTGTTGTTTTGGATTTGTTTCATATGTTGGAAGACGATTGTATTCTTTTACTTTACCAACTTAGATTTTTTTTTTTGGGGGGGATGGGGGATGGGGTGGGGGTGGGGTGGGGGGGATTTACACATCGGATTTTCAGCGTTATTCAGTCAGTGTCAAGGAGTTGTCATTTTAGTGTTTGTTTGTATTTACCATGGTAGGTCATCATCCTAGCGACGGATTGTAAATGCTTCTCTGGTTTAGATTATAGATAATTATGATTATTCATTTTTTTCTCTTATCTTCCTGATGCTGATATTATTATTGTTGTTGTTGTTGATGTTAGTTTGTTGTTATTGTTATTATTATTAATAATTATCACTATTTTCATCATTAATCAGTTGCTATTGTTATTATGATTAAAATTACCATTATTATTATTACTATTATCATTTTACTACTGCTCTTAATGCTACTTCTACTACTTATTCTAAATCTACTAACACCAATGCTACTATTACTATGATTTACTATTGCTAGTCCTTCACCCAAAGTATTCCTGCGCAGAATCAAGCTGCCCCCCCCCACCCGTGCGGCGAGATAGGGGGAGGAAGGAGGGGGAGAGGGGGGGATGGGATGGGATGGGAGGGGGGGGGCGGTGAATCATCCCCGGAGATCTTAAGAGAACACTTCCCAGTCGTGGCCCGGGGCGCTTTGCGTGCCCCGCCCCCCTCACTTCCAGCGCTCGCCCTTCGCCCTTCGCCCTACCCCATACCCGGGCCTGTCTCTCCCTCCTCCCTTCTCCCTTCTTCTCGACTCTTCTCGGTTCTTCTCGGCTCTTCTCGTTGGCTTCTTTCTCTCATCGCAGAGTCTCTTTTGGTACGCAATCGTTTAGCTCTCTCTTCTGTTCTGCTCTTCCTTTCTAGCTCCTCCCTTCTCTTTTCCATACTTCCGACTCGCCTGATCCTTCCCTGCTTCCCTAGTCCTTCCTTCGCCCCCCTCCCCTTCCCCTCTTCTTCTTCCCCACTATCTTTACCCTTCGTACCCAATCCCTTTCTCCCTTCCTGGTCCCCTCATCTCCCTTTCATCCCTCCATCATTCCCTCGCTTCCCTTCCACCTTTCCACACTCCCCTCCCTCCCAGCCCTCCGCCAACACCCTCCCTTCCTCTTCCCTCCAGCACTTCCCCCTCCCTCCCACCCTTCCACCACCCTCTCCCCTCCCCACTCCTTTCCAGCCTTCCATTACCCCTCCTCCCCTTTCCTCAAGCGCTCCCACCCATCCCCCCCTCCACCCCTTAACACCCTTCCCCATCACACCCTTCCCCCATCACACCCTTCCCCCTCCCTCCCTCCCTCCCTTCCAACTCCGCTCCTCCACTCCCTGTCGCCCTCGGCTTCTCCCTCTGCCCACATCTTGCCTTTTAGCTGCGAGGGTTTTGTGTTGGCGAATAAGCCGTTTCAAATCCCTCTCCCTCCTTTTTTCATTTGCAATGCAAGGAGGAGGTAGTTTTTATTTTTTTTTATTTTTTTTTATTTATTTATTTTTTTTTACCTTAGGGTGTGTGTGTGTGTGTTCTTGGCTTGATTATTTTTTTATATTATTAGTTGGAGTTGAGAAATGTTGTTGTTGTTATTGTTAGTGGTGCTTTTGATTTGTTGTCACTCATTTTGTGATGTTATTTTTATCGTTATTATTGTCATTGCTGTTGTTATTGTGATTGTTATATCTATTTTTATTATTTTTGGTTTCCATCATAATTATTTTTATATGATTACAGTGATTGTTTTAGTGATAGTGTTTAATTATTATTGTTATTGTTAGTATTATTGTTATTGTTGCTGGTTTTGTTGCTGCTGTTGTTATTGTTGTTGTTTTGCTGTTGTTATTGTTATCTTCACTGCTCCTCAATCCGTTCTCGATTCTTCAACCTCCTTTCCATTATTTTTTTCCACTCCGCTTCCACTGATTAATCTCCCGTTATGTTCTTTTGTGCGCTTCCACTTTCTCCGATCTCATTATCGTCTTCCATTTTTTTA
>NC_091562.1:39269591-39289591 GCF_042767895.1 Penaeus vannamei
CACTTACCCCTCTACCTCCACCCCCACCACTACCACTTACCCCTCTACCTCCACCACCACCACCTCTACCTCCACCTCCACCTCCACCACCACCACCACCACCACCACCACCACCACCACCACCACCACCACCACCAAAACTCACTCTCCTTGTCCTCTTCTTCTCCCTCAATATCCCATACACTTCCGTCTCCACCATCACGCCCATAGCATCAAACCGAGTTGTTGGAGCATGGGATAATGCTATAGAAAATTGGTTAAATTATCTGCCGTTTAGTTGTCGAAATGGAACCAGCCTCCCACGACGGTTGTGGTCACGTGCGCGTGTGCATGTATGTGGTTAGGGACGGTGTGTGTGTGTGTGTGTGTGTGTGTGTGTGTGTGTGTGTGTGTGTGTGTGTGTGTGTGTGTGTGTGTGTGTGTGTGTGTGTGTGTGTGTGTGAAAGAGAGAGATAGAGTGTGTGTGTATGTTTGTATGAACCATGGCGTGTGTGTATGCGTAGGGATGGAGCATTATGTGTACGTTTTCATGAGTGTACTCCTATGTGTATGTATGTATATGTGTATCATACTTATAGAGGATTTTCTTACCATTCGTGTTACTACGTGTACTTACGTGCATACCTCTCCACGCCAATTCTTTCCCCTGTGTACCGTATCATGTTAAAGTTCATACAGACGCCCATTCAGGATTTCACACACCTAGTGAAGGGACAGGTAGTGGTGTGCCTGGTGTAGCCTGGGAGGGAAAAAGAGGTCGTTTGATATGCATTTTATTAGGGTGTGGGGAGTGTGTAAGGTTATTATTTTGGGGCCTTGGATGGAGGGCGTGGGTGGGCGTGCTTTTTTTTTTTTTTTTTTTTTTTTTTTTTTTTGTAATGGGTCGTATTTTGGGCTCCCCCCCCCCCCCCCCCCAAAGAGGGTTCTGGGGAAATGGCTTTATTTATGGTTGTGGGTTGGTGATGAATGTCGGGGGTGGGGGAAAGGGAGGGGGGGTGTTGCAGAGAGTTGTGGGTTGTTATTTTAGTTATTTTTGTGTGTGGTTATGGAGAATGTTGGCAGTTGTTTGACATATTTTTTGACGTTTCATTATTATTATTTTTGTTCAACGGAGGAATTCCTTTTGGTTGTAATACCTTAAATAGCAATACGAAAGATTATATATATATATATATATATATATATATATACATATACCGAGAGATTGTCTTGTGGGAAGAAAATCTGACTTCAGAACGCTTGAATGGAGGAAGTCGGAGCTAAGAAAAGAACGAAAAGAAAAGAAAAGAAAGAAAGAAAGAAGTCGGAGCCAAAAAAAAAAAAAGAAAGAAAGAAAAAAAAGACAAAAATCACGTGACCATTGCTTGAACGCATTGCTGTGAACATCACAAAGGCAAGACGGACGAAAAGCCTTCTCGACGCGAAGTCATTCTCACAAATAAGACGCTTTTTTTTAATTATTATTATCCTCTTTTTTATGTGTGTGTTCGCTCTTTTTTTTAAGTTGCATTTCCTCGCCTGTGAATCTCTCTCTCTCGCTGTGTCCTCCTTCCCTCCTTCCCTCCCTCGCGCGGGGAAAGTATAAGCGAGTGTCATAGAGTGTCATAGATAGGCGAGTGTCATAGTGTCATAGATAGGCGAGTGTCATAGTGTCATGGATAGGCGAGTGTCATAAATAGGCGAGTGTCATAGATAGGCGAGTGTCATAGTGTCATAGATAGGCGAGTGTCATAGTGTCATAGATAGGCGAGTGTCATAGTGTCATAGATAGGCGAGTGTCATAGTGTCATAGAGTGTCATAAATAGGCGAGTGTCATAGAGTGTCATAGATAGGCGAGTGTCACAGAGTGTCATAGATAGGCGAGTGTCATGGATTCAACACCTCTTCTTGTGGCATCCGATTCTCTCTCTCGAGCCATCGGTGGCGACAGAGGGACGGAGGGACGGAGGGAGGGAGGGACGGACGAACGGAGGGAGGGAGGGAGGGAGGGACGGAGGGAGGGACGGAGGGACGAACGGAGGGAGGGAGGGAGGGACGGAGGGACGAACGGAGGGAGGGAGGGAGGGACGGAGGGACGAACGGAGGGAGGGAGGGACGGAGGGACGAACGGAGGGAGGGAGGGAGGGACGGACGAACGGAGGGAGGGAGGGACGGACGAACGGAGGGAGGGACGGAGGGACGGAGGGAGGGAGGGACGGACGAACGGAGGGAGGGAGGGAGGGAGGGACGGAGGGCTTGGAGTGTGACTTGCATTTACCCACGCTTCGCTGGAGGCGGGGACGCACCGGCGCGTTCCCTGCTCTTTGCACTCTCCTCCTCTTTCTCTTTCTTCTTCCTTCTTTCTTTCTTTTTCTTCTTTTTCTTTTTCGTTTTTTTTCTTTTTCTTCTTCTTCTTCTTCTTCTTCTTCATCTGCTTCCCTCTTCGTCTTCTTTCTTCTTCTTCTTCTTCTTCTTCTTCTTCTTCTTCTTCCTCCTCTTTCTCTTCCTTCTAATCCTCCTCCTCTTCCTCATCTTATTCTTATTCTTCTTTCTCCTCCTACTCTTCCATCTCCTCCTCCTCCTCCTCTTCTCTCCTTCTCCTTGCATTCCCTCTGGCTCTCCTCTTCCTCTTTTTCTTTCTCATACTCCTCCCTCCCCCCCTTCCCTATTGCATTCCCTGCCATTATCCACCATCTCGACTTTATTCATTTTTTGCCTCGTCCTCGTTTCTCATCTATTATTCACTTTTCCTCTTCTTCCCCCTTGCCCCCTTCTTTGCATTCCCAGGGCCTTCCCATTCATCATTCTTATGCTAGAGTTCTTTTTTTTTATTTCCTTCTTGTCCTCTTCTCCGCATTCCCGCTGGCCATCTGTACTTCCCTTTTCTTCTTCCTTTTCCTTTTTTTTTTTTTTTGTTCTTCTTTTCCTTTTTTTATCTTTCTCCACACCTCTTTTTCTTCTCCTCCTCCTCCCCTCTCCCTTCCCTTGCTTCGTCTCCTACTCCTCCTCCTCCTCCTCTTCCTCCTCTTTCTTGTCCTTCATATCTTCCTTTTCCTCTTCCTCCTCCTCCTCCTCCTCCTCCTCCTCCTCCTCCTCCTCCTCCTCGTCGCACCTCACTCGACCCCTTACTCCCCCATTTCCTTCTCCTTCCCCTGTCTCTCTCATTTTATATCTTCGTACTCTCCATTGTTTTATCCTACCCTCGTTATTCCCTCCATTTCTTATCCATTTTAATTATCTTCCATTCCCCTTCTATCGCCCTCTTTCACTTTTCTGTATTTATCTATCTTCCTCTCCTCTCTCCCCTTCTTCATATTTTTTTTCAACCCTTTCGTTCAGTTTTAAGATATTTATTGACTGGGTTTTAAAATTCGCGCAGAGACCCCTTTGCAGTTGGCCTAAAATAATTTCGTGTTTTGGGTTAAAGTGTATTGAGTTTACCTTTTTTTTTTATTCTACTAATCTCTTTTTTCATTTCTCTTTTTCTCTTTACAGAATATATATTTATAAAAAAGGATGCATTAATGCTGAATCATCGCAGGACCAGGAGAAGATTCGTGTCCTCCTGTGATCGATCTCATCACCAAAGAGAGAAATAATAAAAAAATGAAAACAAGTGAACTCATCGTGTGAAGAGAAAGGAAAAAAAGAAAAGAAAAGATAGAGGAAAAGAAAGGAAAGGAAATTTCAAAAGTGATCCAACTAGCCCAGCCCCCCATTGACCCTCCCCTCCCCCCTCTACCCCTCCTGTTCCTCTTACTCTCCCCTCCTCCTCCTCCCCTCCCCCCTCCTACGGCTTTTGTTGTAGCAGCGCCAACCTGTAGCCGTCACGGGTCATTTCCCATCTTTTTTCTCTCTCTCTTATTCTCTTCCCCCGTCTCCCCTCTCCTCAAAATCCACCCAATGGGCAGCATCAGATAAGAAGGAAATATTTATACTAAAAAGTGCGTTCGCGCGTGTGTAGTCTATATCGTGTGCATATAAATTATTTGTGCGCGCGTTCGCTTGGAGTGAGGCGCGTTGCCAGATGCGCGGGAAGATGCGGATGCCCAGCAAGAAACAGTACAACTTGGTGACGAACGATGACTATGATTCGAGGATTCCCTTACACCCGGAGGAAGCCTTCAGCCATGGCATCAAGTTCAACGTCAAGGTAAGGCGCCAATGGGCTTCGTGTTTTTTTTTTTTTTTTTTTTTCGCGGGGATTTTCACGCGTTTTCTTTTTCTTTTTTCCCGCTCTCAACTTGTCTCCTCAGTCTTCGTTTTCTGTTAGTTTCTTGTTTTGGTAGATTTAAGTGAATATTGTCTTTTCTTCTCCGGGTTGAGTTATTATTTACACCAATTATGATACTTCAAATTATCTACACAGGATGTTTAATAAGTTTCCCAGACTCTTGTCGGGAATCACGAATTGGCAACTTTGCGAAATCGTGACGTCACGCGAAAATGACAATAATGAATAAAAGAACACGCTTTCAATAGCACAAGAAACGATCTGCTACGATGACTGTAATAAAGAACGGAAGCGGTGATGTTCCCAGCAACCAATTAGGAACAGATAAAGGAGACAATAACCTTTTCATAGTATTTTTACTGTTTTTTTAATCGAATTGGATCATAACATTGCGTTTGGTGTCTGAGAAGTAGGAGCAATTTTTTTTCTTTTCTTTTCTTTTCTTTTTTGTTACTGGGGAGGTATGAAGTTTTGAGTTTTGTGTATTATAGATCGTTTTGCCCTCAGAGAGAAATTATTTTGCTGTTACAAATTTCATTAGTAATTCTGTAGACTCCTTTTTATCCTAATGGATATTTGGATTTTCTTGTCTCTGCTGGTAACTTGTGTTTTATTTATATATTTGTATTGTGAGTGTGTTTTTGAGTTGGATCTTCCTGGCTTAGATTTTTTTTATTAGTGATGTTTGTAATGTTCGGCCGATAAAAGGGTTTTTTAAGCTTTTATGCTACTTTTCGACTTTTATCTTTTAAACTTTTTTTTTCTTCATTACATCAATTTTTTTTTATTTTTTTATTTTTCATTCTTTTTGCTTTAAGTCGACAGGAATTTGGAAAATAGATTAAGGCGTGACGAATGAAAGGGATGCGATCCACATATTAAATGGATTTCATTACAGGATAAAGATAATTTACGTTTGTTTGTTTGATCCAGGTTGCACCAAAATACGTGAAATTCATTTTTTGTTCTGGAACTTTGTTATAAATTAGACTTCTCCTTAATGAAGTAAAGAGCAGTCACTCTTTTTATTTCTCTCTCTTTGGTCTCAACTGACTTGCGTATTTATTGTTTATTGTTTGTGCTTTGAGTTCCAGGTGTAGGTCAATTTTTTTCTCTCTTTCTTTCTCTCTCTCTCTCTCTCTCTCTCTCTCTCTCTCTCTCTCTCTCTCTCTCTCTCTCTCTCTCTCTCTCTCTCTCTCTCTCTCTCTCTCTCCCTCCCTCTCTCTCTCCCCCTCTCTCCCTCTCTCTCTCTCTCTCTCTCTCTCTCTCTCTCTCTCTCTCTCTCTCTCTCTCTCTCTCTCTCTCTCTCTCTCTCTCTCTCTCTCTCTCTCCCTCTCTCCCTTTCCCTCTCTCTACCTTTCCCTCTCTCTCCCTTTCCCTCTCTCTCCCTCTCCCCCTTTCCCTCTCTCTCCCCCTCCCCCTCTCTCTCCCTCTCCCCCTCCCTCCCCCCCCCCACCCCCTCCCTCTCCTTCTCTCCCTCCCCCTTTTCCTCCCTCTCTCTCTCTCTTCCTTATTCCGCATCTCCTTATCTTCGACTCGTCAAGTTTCCACGTTTGTTTACGAGTCTTGTTTGCTTTTCTCACCCCGTTTCCTCGGCCGGGGGATTCGCTATCGGTCACAGTTCTTTGTTTACACGTTTATCGGGGGGTGGGGGAGGGAGGGAGTGGGGAGGAGGAGGAAGTGAGGGAGGGGAAGGGGGAAGGAGGGAAGAAGGGAGGAGAAAGGGGGGAGGAGAGGAGTGGGGAAGGAGGGGGAAGTGAGGAGGGAAGGAAGGAGGAAGGAGAGGCGAAGAAGGGAGGAGGGAGGAAGGAGAGGAGGAGAGGAGGGTGGGGAAGGAGGAGGAGGAGAGGGGGTGGGGAAGGAGGGGGAAGGAGAGGAGGGAGGAAGGAAGGAGGGGGAAAGGAGGGGGAGGAGGTGGGAAGGAGAGGGGGGTGGGGGAAGGACGAGGGAGGGGGGGAGGGGGAGGGAGGAGGGTGTCAGCTCCCTCGTGCAACTCACCGGTTCTTTGCGTCAACAAGCGACTTTTTCTTTGTTGTTGTTGTTGATCTTGGAGGATAAAGTTGGGGTTTGTCTTGCTTTTTTTAGGTTTTATTTGTTGTTACTGTTATTGTTTTTGTAAGGGTGAGGAGAGGGTCGTGGTTGGCTTCAGTGTTGAGTGTGGAGGTAGATTAGTGTAGAAAAATATATATTTAGATTAGTATGGCGGTAGATTAGGGTAGAAAAATATATATTTAGATTAATATGGAGGTAGATTAGGGTAGAAAATATATATTTAGATTAGTATGGAGGTAGATTAGGGTAGAAAAATATATATTTAGATTAGTATGGAGGTAGATTAGTGTATAAAAATATATATTTAGATTAGTATGGAGGTAGATTAGGGTAGAAAAATATATATTTAGATTAGTATGGAGGTAGATTAGGTTAGAAAAATATATATTTAGATTCGTATGGAGGTAGATCAGGTTAGAAAAATATATATTTAGATTAGTATGGAGGTAGATTAGGGTAGAAAAATATATATTTAGATTAGTATGGAGGTAGATTAGGGTAGAAAAATATATATTTAGATTAGTATGGAGGTAGATTAGGGTAGAAAAAATTATATTTAGATTAGTATGGAGGTAGATTAGGGTAGAAAAATATATATTTAGATTAGAATACAGGGGAAGGAGAGTCTAGGTTATGTGGTAGGCAGGGATTGGGGGAAAAGGTAAGGTGGGGAAGGGTTAGGGTTTGGGGAAGGGGGGGGGAAGGGTTGCGAATGATTGATAATGTAGGGAGGACGATGATGGAAGAGGGGGAGGGGGGTTGTTCATTCATCAGCAAACATGATATCCGGTTGTGTAAAAAAAAAAAAAAAATTGACATGGTAACAAGGTCAATGCCAGGGAACTGGGAGGGAGGGGAAGGTATGAGGGGGAATTAGGAATGGAAAGGAGAATAAAAGAATAAGATAGGAAGGAAGGGAGGGAGGAAAGAAAAAGAGTGAAGAAAAGGATCAAAGGGTATTGGAAGAAGAGAGGGAATGGATGGGCGAAGAAGAGAGGGGCGAAGGAAAGAATGAGAGAAAGGAGTAGTAAGAGGAAGAAGAGAAAAGGGAGAGAGAGAGAGAGAGAGAGAGAGAGAGAGAGAGAGAGAGAGAGAGAGAGAGAGAGAGAGAGAGAGAGAAAGAGAGAGTAAAGAGAGATAGAAAATAAGGAGGTAAAAAGTGATAGGAGAAATTGAAGAAAAGGAGACAGACAGACAGACAGACAGAGATAGAGGGAAAGCCAGAACCAGGAAGAGGAGAGAAGAGCAAGAGAACAGAGAGAAGGGTAAAAGGAACAGTGATAGAGCACATCTCTAGATTATATTTACATTTTTTACCGTTATATCATGCTGTGAATGATAAGAGCGATAATTATGTAATTGGATGAGGGTTTGGCTCACGGTATACGAGGATGTATTCCCATTCACATGTTCCGGGCCACAGGAAACGTTTGGTGTGTGTGTGTGTGTGTGTGTGTGTGTGTGTGTGTGTGTGTGCGTGTGTGTGTGTGTGTTTGTGTTGTGGGTGGGTGGGTGTTTGTGTGTGTGTGTGTGTGTGTTTGTGTTGTGGGTGTGTGTGTTGTGGGTGGGTGGGTGTCTGTGTGTGACAGATCTCAGTCATAAAAATCTAACAGAACTCAAACATCAATACACACACACACACACACACTCACATTCTTACACACACACACACACACACACACACACACACACACACACACACACACACACACACACACACACACACACACACACACACACACACACACACACACACACACACACACACACACACACACACACAGTCTCCGAGGCCAGATTCCCTCCTGCTGCAAGAGAGGTGGAACAGACAGACAACAAACTATTATTTATTTGTCTGGCTATTAATTGATGTACTTTGATTATTAATCGATTAATTTATCTGCTGTATGGTAGGCCTATTTTTTATTTATTTTTATTATTATTATTATTATTATTATTATATTATTATTATTATTATTATTTTTGTGTGTGTATGTGTGTGTGTGTGTGTGTGTGTGTGTGTGTGTGTGTGTGTGTGTGTGTGTGTGTGTGTGTGTGTGTGTTAACCGCAAGTATTGAGATGTAGGTCTTGCGGCTCGGAGATTTTGAATCGGTTCTATCTGTCGAGAGGATAATAATTTACGGTCCATTTTATCCATCTGCGTCGGTTTGTGGCGTCACGTGGATCGAGATGCCAAAAGACAGATGCTCTCACTCTGCATTCTTTTATTTATCTTTTTTTCCCCTTTTTTGCATGTCATATAAAAGCGGTTTGCAGTTACTGTGCCTGCGTGACGTGAGGCAACGGCAGATGTCCTTTCGTTGTGTAAACCATAAAACCCGTCAACGATTTTTTTTTTGTAACGGCTCTAACGCATGCGAGATAAACCGTAACGTTGCTATCGATGTGGTGTGGTGTTGGTGGGAGTGTGGTGTTGGAGGAGGCGTAGTGATGGTGAGAGAGTGGTGTCGAACCGCGCGCCTCCATGTCACCACACTCGGCCACTCTTCACAACCAGAAAGAGGTTGTTTGTAATTTACGGCAACACCATCTTCCATCTCGTTTTTTTTTCTCTCTCTTTTTTTTTCTTTCGTATTTTAATTTGCTGTGAGAATAAAGCGAAGGGGAGGGGGTGGGAGAGGAGGGAGGGAGAGCGACCCGGCTACACGGTGAACATAACCTACTTGGGCGAAATGTAAACAAAGCTATGGCGGGCTTAATACCAGCCAGGCGTGTTTGTTCTGCGGGAGAGTCAACAGCCCAGATACTTAGAAGAGGAAGGAGGAGAGGGGAGGGGAGAGGAGGAGAGGGGAGGTGAGAGATGAGGAGTGAGGATCCGAAGTCATAACGTGGAAGATGATACGACTTAGTGACTGAGATGCCGCGGAAGGTATGTGGAATGTGGTCGTTCGAGACGTTTGTTTAATATATATTTTCCTCTTTCCTTTTACATGGGCATACTTACCTGTTAGGATATTTAGGTTAATTTCCTGAACTGACACATACATACATACTAACTCACTCACTCACTCACTCACTCACTCACTCACTCACTCACTCACTCACTCACTCACTCACTCACTCACTCACTCACTCACTCACTCACTCACACACACACACACACACACACACACACACACACACACACACACACACACACACACACACACACACACACACACACACACACACACACACACACACACACACACACACACACACACACACACACACACACACACACACACACACACACACACATACACGCGCGCGTATATTGATTAACTATTTAGCTGATGTGCACACGTTTTCTCTTTAATGCGGGAATATTAAACATCACAAAGAAATTTGAAAACGGTCGACGGTTTAATCAGAAAATGACTAACAAAATTCTTTCCATCACATTGATTATAGGTGATCATTATGATACGTTTAATCACAAGTTAATAGCTAATTGAAGCTTATGTTGGTAATCTCGACCTAATAGGTATCTTTGTACCGAAAATGAGATTGTATATGAGTAATTTGTCGAGTAGCTACAGTTTTTGGCGTATATGAAAACCGTCGTAACGGAAAAAAAACTTTTTATCGACTTCTTTTGTTTTAATTGATTTGCTACCTCCTTTCTTTTCCTGTTCCATTCCTCCCTTCTATATATCCATGTCCTTTATTTCAATCCTCTTCCTCCTCCATCCCTCTCTCTCTCTCTCATTCTTTTTTCTTTCTCGCTCATATTCAATTACACTCGGCTTCCCTCGCCCGCCCATACATAGCACGTAGGCCTATTTCTCATGTCGAAGAAGGTCGCTGTGCCTCTGTAACGGGTCACGTTGAGGCGTCGATCAGGGGTTTCTGAAGACTCCTTGAGCCTAAACCGAGCCGGTACTTCTTTCTCCTCTCTCTGTTCTTCTTATCACTGTTTTTTTTTCTCCTCACTTTATGCTTCGGTCGTCGCCCCTCCCCTCTTCTCTATTTTCTTCTTGTCATTCCCTTAACTTTCTTGTCCAACCTCAGTCATTTCCCCTTCTCCCAGAATCACTCCTCGTTCTTCTTCTTCTTCTTCTTCTTCTTTTGCTTCTTCTTCTTCTTCTCCTCCTCCTCCTCCTCCTCCTCCTCCTCCTCCTCCTCCTCCTCCTCCTCCTCCTCCTCCTTCTTCCCCTCCTCCTCCTCCTTCTCCTCCACTGCCATCTTTTCTCTTCTTCCTCTTCCTCCTCCAGATCATTATCATTTTTCTTCTTCCTATCCCCTTCCTGCTTGTTACCCTTCTATTTTCGTCCAGAGAGAGAGAGAGAGAGAGAGAGAGAGAGAGAGAGAGAGAGAGAGAGAGAGAGAGAGAGAGAGAGAGAGAGAGAGAGAGAGAGCACAGGGTAAGGGAGGAATCACATGCCTCAAAAATGTGCAAATACGCAGATAGTCGATACACTGTATTAATTGACATGTTAATTAATTGGACAGCTGCATGGGATGGATAATTAGTCAACGTTATGCTAATTGTTAGCTTTAATTGAGCGGCATCGTATGTTTTTGTTCTTCCGGGTCGTAGCAGAGTGACATGGGCTTCTCTTCTGTATCAAGCGGTGTAGTTGGTGTCTTCGTCCGATGTTGGCGCTGGGGAGGGTCGTGTGTGGCGGGGAGAAATTTTCCCCTGCCCCGAATTTCTCTTTTTTACTTTTTATCTTTCGTTTTTATTATTTGTCTCTGTCTGTTTGATTGTGGGTCTCAGTCTGGCTCTGTCTCTGTCTCTCTCTGTCTGACTCTCTCTGTCTGGCTCTCTCTGTCTGGCTCTCTCTCTCTCTCTCTCTCTCTCTCTCTCTCTCTCTCTCTCTCTCTCTCTCTCTCCCTCTCTCCCTCTCTCCCTCTCTCCCTCTCTCCCTCTCTCCTTCTCTCCTTCTCTCCCTCTCTCCCTCTCACTTTATCTATCTTCCATATTTTACTTCGTCTTTCCACCTCTTCTCTCGTTCTGTCTGACCTCTTTCTTCCCCTCTCTTCTATTTAATCTTTCACATATTCCCTTTTAGCTTTTCCTTCGTGCTCTCCTTCGTCTCCTCTTTTACAATTTCCTCTATCTCCATCTGAACTTCCTTGGGGTCATAGTAGGATGTCTTCAAGGAACTGTGAGTCCTTTGTGTCCATTTGTCGTCTACATCATCACTTTCCTCCATAAAATTCGCGAAATGGTATCTTCTGTCTCTCCTCTTTTTCTTGCTGCTCTTTCTTACCTCCTTCGGCTTCCCTCCTTCCCTCCTTGTTCCGTCTTTCTCTTCTCTCCTTCTCTTCACTCTTCTTTCTTTTGTTTTGCTGGTTTTCTCTTTTTCTTTTGTTCTTTCACTCGATTTTCTCGATTTTCCCCTCTCCTCCTCTATCTCCTCAAGACAGAACATAAGGAGAACCCCCTTTCAAGATTTTTTTCCTCTCCTCTCTCTTTCCCTTCTTTCTTTCTATTTCCTCTTTATCTCCCCCTTCATCCTTCCCGCCATTCCTTCCTCCATCCTTCTCTCAAAGCAGAATTTAAGGAGAAACACCTTCTTCCTCCGTCCCTCCTCCTGTCCTCCTGCAACACTTGTCCCTCCGCCGTATAAATTCGCGAAACAGAGGAGAGGAAAAAGGGGCTAAAGAGAGCATTAAACACGAACGCCGACTGTTAGAAATAGTGCATCATGTCCCTATGTTGGGCGAGAGGAAGCCCCCAACTTTTGTGATGTCGCGGGGGTTTTATGGGGCAGTGTGACGGCGGCGGCGGTTGGGTAGCCTATTGCGGCGGGTGGGGTGGGGTGGGAAAGGGGGGTGGGGGGGGGGGGTGGGGGGGAGGAGGGGACGATACGTGCCTGGGTTTCCTCCGTGGTCGGGTTCCTTTGCTTTTTTTTCTCTCTCTCTCTTCTCTTCTTTTCTTCTGGTATTTTATTTTGTTTTCTGATTTTTTTCTCTATTTTTTCCTCTTCCCTTCGCACTTTACTTGTGTGTGATCTTCATTTCTCTTTCCTCTCGTCATCTCTTCTCTAATCCTCTTTTCCTTTCATATTCTCGTCCTATTCTTTCCCATTCTTTATTTATACTATTTTCCTATCTCCCCCGAAACTACGCGTGTTCTTCTTCTTCTTCTTATCCTCCTCCTCCTCCTATGTGTGTCTATCCAAAGCGGGTCTTGGGTTTTCTCATATATTTGACTGCTTTATTAGTTCATTCTCTTCACGTGTTCCTTTAACCGAGTTGTTTTGCTTATGAAGAACGCTCGTATCAAACCAGGCGATGAGATTAGAGAGAAGTAATGAGAGACAGAGATAGTGAGGATGACAAAGAAGAAGAAATGAAAAAAAAAGAATGAGGAGGGAGTGAGAGGAACGCGCAGTTACCTGAAAAGCACCTTCGTCATGATTTTTTTTTTTTTTTTTTTTTTTTTTTAAGTGAACTCGTGATGCATCTCTTTGCGAAATTTTGCTTCTGTGTTTAGACGTTGGACTTGGGGATTTCCCTTCGTTTCGGAGAAGTTGGGGGTGGGGGGTGGGGGGTGTCTCATGACTTGGAAGAGTAGGCTTGTTTTTTTCATGTTTATATTTATGTGTGTATGCACGCACGCACGCACGCACGCACGCACGTACACACACACACACACACACACACACACACACACACACACACACACACACATATATATATATATATATATATGTACATATATGTATAAGTAAGTATATGTATGTATATATTTACACGGATATTCATATATACATATATGTATGTATTTACTTATTTATTCATTACATATGTGTGTGTGCGCGCGCGTTCTTGTGTTTATGTGCGTGTCTTTTTACACATGTATGTAAATATACACTGTAGGTGTAAACGAATGCACGTGAACCTAAAGAGTCGTCGACCCATCTCATTCGTCTCATTCCCGACGAAATAAATCACCGGTTCCCGACGCCCATTTCCTGCGGGCGCCTCTCCCTTTCTCTCGCCTGTGAAAGGGTCTCGCACTCGACTCAAACGGGAACATTGTTCTCGAAGGAAGGGGAGGAGGGGGGGGGGAGGAGGTACGAGGGGAGAGGATGGTGAGAGGAGGAGGAGGAGGTAGGAGGTAGGAGGATTGGAGTAGGGAGGAGGAGGATGGGGGGAGAAGGTAGGAGGGAGGGGGAGGGAGAAGGTAGGAAGGAAGAAGGAGGATGGGGGCAGGAGATAGGAGAGGAGGGAAGAGAAGGACACCCTAATGAGATCGAGATTGGAGGGGAAGGGGGAGGGAGGGGAATTTGATGCGAAGTGACTTAATTGAGTCACGTCAAGTGTCCGCTTCGCTCACGGAATGACTGGGACCCGCCGCTTCCGCCTCGGGGCTTCATAAGGCGGCGATTCACGTCTCGGAAGGTTGTTGCGCCGGGCTTATGAGGCGCTGTTTGCTAAGGAGAGATTTGGAGGGTTCTTTTGTTATTATTATTATTATTATTATTATTATTATTATTATTCATTTATTTATTTAGGAGAGATTTGGAGGGTTCTTTTGGTATTATTATTTTTATTATTATTGTTATTATTATTATTATTATTATTATTATTATTATTATTATTATTCATTTATTTATTTTTTGTTTTTGTATTAATTAGTTTTTATATTTCTATTTATATTATTTTCTGTTCATTTGTTTTTTTATCAGTTCATGTATATTTTATTTTTTTATAATTCATATTTGTTTATTCATTTGTTTATTTGTTGTTCTTGATTTATTTTCATTTATTCAATTATTTATTATTTATTTGTTTTTTTTCATTGAATTTTATTTATTTACTTATTTATTGTTGTTATGGATAAGGGAATGGATAAAAAAGGGAAATGAAAAAAATAAATGGAAGAAAATATATTGATGATGATGGTAATAATGATAGTGATGATAAGTGAAAATGTAAATGATAAGATAATGACATTGTTAATATTAATGATAATGAAAGTAATGATAATAATGATAACAGTGATGATAATGATAATCATGATGAAAATAAAGAATAAGGAGAGCAGTAGTGATAATGATAACAGCATTGATTAACAATAATGATGATAATAATGAAGAAAAGTTAATAATTGATAGTAAAAATGATCATGATAAAATCAGAATTAGAAAGAAAAAAAAGAAAGGACGCTTGATTGCACTGAGGAAATGAGGAAAACGGATAAAAGGGAAAAGAAATGAGACAAGGAAAAAGAGGCGAATAAAGGCAAGAATTAGGAAACATAACAACTAGTAAATCACTTGGGTTTTGACGCGGCGCA
This sequence comes from Penaeus vannamei, assembly GCF_042767895.1. Lineage (NCBI taxonomy): Eukaryota > Metazoa > Arthropoda > Malacostraca > Decapoda > Penaeidae > Penaeus > Penaeus vannamei. The sequence continues at coordinate 39,284,116 of NC_091562.1, forward strand.
TGGGAACTAAGGAGGGTGCCAAGAGTTTTTTTTTTTTTTTTTTTTTTTTTTTAATTCTCTCTCTCTCCCTCGGTCTATTTCGCTCTCTTCTCGTGTCTTCTCTTCTCTTTTCTCTCCGTGTCTCTCTTCCTTTTTTTTTCCTGTTTTCATTTTCATCTTTTTTTCATCTTGTTTCTTTCGTTTTTTCCTTCTTCTTTTCTCTCATCATCTGCGCTTCATTTCCTCTTCCCTTTTCATCTCTTCTCCTCTCTTCTTTTTTTCTTCTCTACGTTTTCATTTCTTGAAAATGGAAGTATGAAAATGAGGAAAAGAGAGAGAGAGAGAGAGAGAGAGAGAGAGAGAGAGAGAGAGAGAGAGAGAGAGAGAGAGAGAGAGAGAGAGAGAGGAGAGAGATGATAACGAAAACAGAATAAACCAAAGAGAAACGAGAAGAGACCAAGAGGTAAAGAGAGGAAGGGAAAAACGAGAGAGAGAGAGAGAGAGAGAGAGAGAGAGACAGAGACAGAGACAGAGACAGAGACAGAGACATAGAGAGAAGAGGGAAAGAGAAAAGATATGTGGGCGAGGAGGTTATCTTCAGCAACATCTCACGTCATGTCTCGGAAGGCGGCGCGTGGCCATAAATATGTCTGCGTCCACGGGGAGTTTGTGTGCGTGCGGGGGGTGGGGTGGGGGCGGGGGTGGGGTGGGGGCGGGGGTGGGGTGGGGGCGGTGGTGGGGGTGGTGGGAGGGTATGTGCGTGCGTAGGGGTAGAGAGAGTATGTGTGTGTAGGGGGAGGGGTGCAAGTGTGTTTGAGGGGGAAGGGGGGTTGTGTGTTTGTTGGGGGGTGGGGGTTTTGTGTGTGTGTGTGTGTGAGATAGAGAGAGAGAGAGAGAGAGAGAGAGAGAGAGAGAGAGAGAGAGAGAGAGAGAGAGAGAGAGAGAGAGAGAGAGAAAGAAAGAAAGAAAGAAAGAATATCTTCCATTACGAGACAGTGAGAAGTAACTGATTTAAGATCCGCGAATTCCCAAATTGACATTAACGTTTCGCCAAAATGTCTTATTAGATCACGTGTTATGAAATGTTTTAAATGGAAGGGAGGGATGGAAGGAGGGGAGAGGAGAAGAGAAGGAGGGGAAGAACACCGGCGAAGAAACGTGGAGAGAAAAAGATAGATAGATAGTGAGGAAGAGAGCGTTAGGATAAATTAATTAAGAGCGGATGTAATTATGAAATCGAGATTGCCTAATTGGGTTTAAAGGGATTGTTCATGCAGGACGCACGGGGGTTAGGGAGAAGGGGGAGGGAGGAAAAGCAGGAGAGAGAGGAGGGAAAGGAGGAGATGAGGGAGGGGAAGGAGGAGATGAGGGAGGGGAAGGAGGAGAGGAGGAGGGAAAAGGAGGAGATGAGGGAGGGGAAGGGAGGAGAGAGGGAGGGAAGGGAGGAGAAAATGGAAGGGATAGATAGATAGAGAGAGAGAGAGGCGGAGACTGATCAATGAGGATCAAGCCAAGGAGAAAGGAAAGGAAAAGAAAAGGAGAGAAGGAGAGAGAAAGGACTATGAACTAAGGGGAAAGAAAGATAACCAGAGAACGAGATAAGAGAGTGAGGGTCAGGATAAAGAGGAGTACGCAAGAAGGGGGAGAGTGAGGGGAAGAAGCAGGAGGGGGAGGAGGATAAGGGAAAGGAGAGAAGAGGATGGGGTAAAGGGAAGGGAAGAGAGAGTAAGGGGAAAATCAGAGGAGTAAGCATGAGGGTGAGGGAAGAAAGGGAGAGAGTGAGAGGAGTAAGGGGGAAAGGAGGAAGAGGAGAGTGAGGAGAAGAAACGGGGAAGTAAGAGGAGTAAAACCGGGGTGGGGGGCGAAGAGAAGAAAGAGGGGTTAAGAGGGAGTAAGGGAGAGAGGGGAGGCAACCAGAGGGGAAGGCGCTTGTGGGTTGAATGAGTGAGAGGAGTAAGGGGGAGAGGAGGAAGAGGAGAGTGAGGAGAAGAAACGGGGAAGTAAGAGGAGTAAAACCGGAGTGGGGGGGGGCGAAGGGAAGAAAGGGGGGTTAAGAGGGAGAGTAAGGGGAGAGAGGGAAGAGTGAGGGGAGGCAACCAGAGGGGAAGGCGCGCTTGTGGGTTGAATGAGGAGTTGATTGAGTGGAAGGAGCGAGGCGGAATGACAGGTCCGAGAGAGAGAGAGAGAGAGAGAGAGAGATCTTCCTTGACGTTTTCTCAGGAATTTCTAACTCTAACCTGTGTGTGCGGGTATATGTGTGTGTGTGTGTGCGTGTGTGTGTGTGTGCGTGTGTGTGTGTGTGTGTGTGTGTGTGTGTGTGTGTGTGTGTGTGTGTGTGTGTGTGTGTGTGTGTTGGGGAGGGAATATATTGTTAATTGTCATTTTCTAGATTTTGATAAAGATACCGGTTGCTGATCAACATGATTTTGCTATCTTTATTTATAGAATGTATCACTTCAATAGATAATCGTTTATAATGATATGTAAAGTAAAGGAATCCAGGGCAGAACAGCAGAAAGAGGAAAGGAAAACAAACAACGAAAATAAACCGTATACAATATCATTATTTACAGCACGGACAACAGATACTGCACATACAACATTTACAACGCGTGCGACTTGGGAACGAAATTCAGTTTTGTTCATAATTAGCTTCGGCCCGAGCAGAGCCAGCAGGAAAAGTAAAAAAAAGGTCACTATGACGTTTCTTTTCGGCGAAGTATAGTGTCTGTTTACGTCTGCGGGATTTAGGCTGTTTGATCAAACTTTTCTAAGATGACTGTTTGATTCGAGAGATCTTTATGTCATCTTTCTGCGGAATTATCTTCTATATTATATTTTTTTTTTTCTGTATCTCTGGCTTTTCCCCTTAAGTCTTCGGACCCCCAGGAGGAGAATCAAGAATTGCGGTAAGAAGAATATGGTCATAAGAATAGGTGCATGCGCTAGAGATGTGTTCCGCGACGACAGAAACCCTGATGGAGGGGACTTTAATTAACATACAGCCTTCCACACAACACATCAAAGGCAGAGGCAAGATTCACGGCACAGGTTGCAATTGCAGCTTGCATTGTGGGGCTGTGCATCACACCTGATACACCCAGCGGCCTCTGTAGGGTCTCGTGGGGGGGAGGAAGGGAGGGGGGATCGAGAGGAGGGGAGAGGAAGAATGGGGAAGAGGGAAGAAGGAATGGTCTCGTGGGGGGAGGGAGGGGGGGGTCGAGAGGAAGAATGGGGAAGAGGGAGGGAGGAGGAAGAATGGGAAGAGGAACGGAAAGTAAGAATGGGGAGGAGGGAGAGAGATGGGATTGGGATAGAGGAGGATAAGGGAAATAGGGAGGGGGAGAAAATATGGAGGGGGAGGGGTTAGGGGAATTGGAGGTAGGTGCGAATAAGGGAGGAGAAGAAGAAGAGAGAGGCGGAGATAAGGAGGTGAGAAGGAATGAAGGATGAGGAGAGGAGGAAATGAATGGGGGGGGATGGGAGAGGAGGAATGAGTAAGGGGAAAGATTAAGGGATAGAGCTAAGGGAAGAGAAGACAGAATGCAGGAAGAAAAAGATAAGAAGGGAAATGAGTTAGGAAATGGGGAGGGGACGAAGAGAAGAAGAAGAGAGGGAAAGGGAAAGAAGGGGAAGGGAGGGTGAAAAGGAAGCGAGGGGAAAAGAAGAGCGAAGACGGAGAAAATAACTAGGGTGGCAGGGAGGGAGATGTGTTTCCACCAGACTATTTCTGGGTGTAATTACGAAGGTGTTAATGAGGTTAGCAATGAGCAAAAAAGTAGACCATTAATGTGATGAAAGACTTTTAGGTGGAAGTCCTTAAAGACCATTTTTTCTTCTTTTTTCTTTTTTTTTTACATGTTCAGAAATTATGTAAAATAGAGATCGTGTGACTATTCTTCTCTCTCTCTCTCTCTCTCTCTCTCTCTCTCTCTCTCTCTCTCTCTCTCTCTCTCTCTCTCTCTCTCTCTCTCTCTCTCTCTCTCTCTCTCTCTCTCTCTCTCTCTCTCTCTCTCTCTCTCTCTCTCTCTCTCTCTCTCTCTCTCTCTCTCTGTTCCGGACTCCAATTTTCCTTAACAGCGGATTTAAAAGAAATATATATTTTTAGAAAACATTCGTCTAAGTCTTGAGAAACTTCTGAAAGAAAAGAAAATAGGGGGAAAATCACTAACTTTTAAGCCTCTAAGAATATTTTCTTTTCATTCCCATTGTTTTAAGCCTTCTTTATAGAGGGGGGAGCGGGCGGGGGGGGGATGTGAATATTAATCAATTAGTTCTGAAGATTACATCGGGAAAGAAATTGAAGCTGTCAAAAGTAGGATTTCTCAGGTTAGTGATCTTCCCCACCGAGAATAAATAGATAAATATATATATATATATATATATATATATATATATATATATATATATATAGAGAGAGAGAGAGAGAGAGAGAGAGAGAAGGAGAGAGGGAGTGAGAGGGAGGGTGAGGGGGAGAGGGAGGGAGAGGGAGAGGGAGAGGGGGGAGGGAGAGGGAGAGAGGGAGAGAGAGAGAGAGAGAGCTAGAGCGAGCAAGTGAGAGAGAGAGAGAGAGAGAGAGAGAGAGAGAGAGAGGGAGAGAGCTAGAGCGAGCAAGTGAGAGAGAAAGAGAGAGAGAGAGAGAGAGAGAGAGAGAGAGAGAGAGAAAGAAGAAAAGAAAGAAGGGAAAAAAGAGGAGACAGAAACAGAGACAGACTCGAAGACGAAGGCACACACTGCCTGCAGGCAAAAGCGGACTGACATATATTCAGTTTCATCTTGAGAGATCCCATAAAACGAGGGGGAGGGGGTCCCAGGGGGGCGAGGTGGTAAGCGGTGTGAAGGGGCAGATTTGGAGGTTAGGTGGAAATTGAGGAAGATGAAGGAAAAGAAGGAAGAAGGAATAGGAGGGTGGGAGAAAGGAGGAGTGAAAGAGGGACGTGGAGCATGTGGACAGTTAGAGAGATGTAGATATAGATAGAGATAGATACGTAGATATGTTTGTGTGCTTGTGCCAAATCTCTATATTTAGGCTTTGTGTACGTGTGTTTATGATTGTGTATGTAAAGGTGGAGAGAAAGAGAGAATAAGAATAAGAAGAATTGGAGGGTGAGAAGAAGAAGAAGAGGAAGAGGAGGAAGACGAAGAAGAAGAAGACGAAGAAGAAGAGGAGGAGGAAGAAGAAGAACAAGAAAAAAGAAGAGGAGGAAGAAAAAGAAGAAGAGAAAGAAAAAGAAGAAGAAGAATAAGAAGAGAAAGAAAAAGAAGAAGAAGAAGAAGAGAAAGGATAGTTTGCGAGAGCGAAAGAACGAATGGGCTGAGGCAGCAATTCATCCCCAAAATAACAGAAGCGAAGAGAGAGGAAAAAGGGCCAGCTACTTCCCAAGACAAATGGCGGCCGAAGGGAAAGCTCAGCGGCGCCTTTTCCTTCCCCTTGGCCGCTAGCCCTACCCCCTCTCCCCTCTTGTGCCCCTCCCCCCCCCCCCTCCCCTTCAAGCTT
>NC_091562.1:39294591-39302091 GCF_042767895.1 Penaeus vannamei
CCCAGCCTATCCTCCGACAGTACGTGCAGCTGTCGGGCGCAACCTCACCGCCGACGGCCACGAGGGAAACGCGCTTCGGCCGACGACAATGCCCGACTGGAAGAGGGGGAGGGGGGAGCAGGGAGGGAGGGGAGGGTGACGCGGCTTCAGCGATAACTCCCGACTTCAGAGATAACGATGAAGCCTTTTAGAGATTTGTTTTTTTTTCTATTTTTTCACATCCTCTCTTGCTTGTAAACAGGGCTCGTGTGATACGATGTCAAGGGAAGCGGAAAAGAGAGATAAGAGAGAGAATGATGAATAGAATTTTTTTCTTTCGGTATTATTATTTTTTCTTTGTGTTATCTGATTAGTTGTAATTATATGGGGTAATTACGCGGTTTATTCAGTATTATGATAACGGTATAAAATATAAAATAACATAAGTGAGGAAGAGTTGGATAAAAAGTGAAATGGTTGTCTGATTTACTATGAAATAATGATGATCACTTTTCTCTAGAAAATACGAAAGCGGGATATGAAATATGTTGGGCGCCAGTGTCTCGTGTTTTAGTTGTTTTTTTTAGAGTTAGGTTTATCGTGTTATTGAAATGCAATACTAAATGGATTTGGGGCTACACGTTTTACGATGAAATGCAGTTTTTGTGTTTGAGGCAAAGTGTTTCATGTGTAATATATATATATATATATATATATATATATATATATATATATATATATATATATATATATATATATGTGTGTGTGTGTGTGTGTGTGTGTGTGTGTGTGTGTGTATGTGTGTGTGTGTGTGTGTGTGTGTGTATGTGTGTGTGTGTATGTATGTATGTATGTATGTATCTGTATATCTAAGTCTTAACTGTATACATATATATCTATCCATCTATCTGCCTATACCTAGATTTATCTATCTGTCTATCTAACCATCTCTGTCTTTCTAGCTAGCTATCTGATTATGTATATTTTATATGGGTGTTTGCGTATGTACGGAATGTGTCCCAGTATGTAGTGTATGCACAAATCCATGAACAAAATGAACGTTCACATACACGAATTCAAACACAGACAGACATGCAGATTATGATGGACATTCAGTAACGGTGTTTAAGGACAAGGGACGACATTATCAACAGCTGATATTTATAAAGACTAGTCCATCCCTGGAACGAAGGTCGAAATCAATGCTGTATCTTTACGTAATGAGGTTCCTTGTCAGCCGTGTGTGAAGGCATAGGTGGGTGTATCTCTCTCTCTCTCTCTCTCTCTCTCTCTCTCTCTCTCTCTCTCTCTCTCTCTCTCTCTCTCTCTCTCTCTCTCTCTCTCTCTCTCTCTCTTCTTCTTCTTCCTCTTTCTTTTCTTTTTTTTTCTCTTCTTTTCTCTCTCTAGTCTTCACTTTTCTTCTCCCTTCTTCTCTCTTTTCTCGCCTCTTCCCTTCTCTCCTCTCTGTTACTCTCCTCTCCTCTCTATCTATCTATCTATAAATCTATGTATATAATTATATACATATATATGTGTGTATGTGTCTATCTCTCTCTCTCCACTGATCGATGTGTGTGTTCGCTCGCGTGACTAACTCTATGCACTGGTAGAGCTGATTTGTGTCTTTCGTTGTGCATTTCTACATTAGTGATATTTTGCTATCTCTATATCTAGTTTTCCCTTTATCGTCTCCAAGTCGCAATCGAAATAAAATGAAAAAGAAGCGAAATATAATAAAAAGCATATGACTCTGCTCATATAATATTTTACTTGATTTAGTAAGCAGCTCTCATGGGGAAATATAATGTATCACAAGAGTATTTTGTCTGCAGATTTATTGTGGTCAACACCGGGAAGGAGAAATTGTTTTTGAAATCGGAAGCACAACAATACCAGGGGATGAAAATCGGATGTTTTTTTTTATTTTTTTTTATTTTTTACTTTGATGTTTATGGTGGGTTGGGGAAATGATATATACTTGTGCATTCTCTCTTTGTTTTTTTCTCTCACTCTCTCTCTCTCTCTCTCTCTCTCTCTCTCTTTCACTCTCTCTCTCTCCCTCTCTCTCTCTCTCTCTCTCTCTCTCTCTCTCTCTCTCACTCTCTCACTCTCTCACTCTCTCACTCACTCACTCACTCACTCACTCACTCACTCACTCACTCACTCACTCACTCACTCACTCACTCACACAGACACACACACACACACACACACACACACACACACACACACACACACACACACACACACACACACACACACACACACACACACACACACACACACGGACATAAGTGATGTACACGCACGACCTGAGTGTCTGTCGCATTGCGCGGTCATATAGTTATCTGTCACTTGTCACGCTTTGCTACATGGTTGTCACGGGACCTTGTTGTGACAGGTCTCATTGTGGGGGTTCAAACAGGCTGTTTATTACGGCATAAACTAGTGTGAGGTCACGTTCGCGGGTCAGGTCGATGGCAAGGAGGGCGGGGCGAGAATGCGAGGAATTTTCACACGGTCTGCCTGTCCGCGATCGTCTTTTGTTTTCGGGATTAGAGGGCCGTTAATTTGCGCGGGAAGGGAAAGTTCTAGAAGGGTTAGCCGTTTATGGTTTTGTTTTTCTTTTGTTTTTGTTTGTTTGTTTTTTGGCGTGAGGTGATGGCTGATAGGAATTTTAGGTTAGTTCCTTTGTTTGTGTTTGGGAATCGTAAATATGGAGGGAATAGCAATCAGTCCTAATTAAGCCATTTTATTTATTATTATTATTTTTTTTTTTTATAACAGCATCTTTTCTTTGACTTTTCCGTTTTGCAAGGTTTAGTTCCTTTACCTTGAAACAGCGGAATGCATGCTGTTTGCGTGTTTCAAGCTTTTTACCTGACCAATACACAAGCACAAGGGGGCCACGCAACGAGCATATTGTGCGAACTTCTGGCCCCGGTCGGAGCGTTAGAGCATCATTAAGTGTCGGTGGTTCTCCCCAAATTATTCCATATTTCACCGCGAGAGCAAATATATGTTTGTTATTTACTTTGCATTGCGAGCATTTCTCCGGAGCTTGGTTTGTTTTCCCTTTTCCTTATTCTTTTATATTCTCCGGGGTTGTTTATCGTCAAATTAAGCGCGGAAGTTTATGGTAATTCCGAATTATTTAAGATGTCTCGAGTAGAACAGGATGTAATTCTTGTACACACGAAAGCATTTTAAAACTTTTGATTTGTTATTTGACGTGTTTCATTTGTCTATTTTTTATTTCGCTCTTTATTGGTTTGTATAATTGGGATATTATTTTATTTACTTTAGTGATTTGTATAATTGAGATATTATTTTATTTACTTTAGTGATTTGTATAATTGAGATATTATTTTATTTACTTTAGTGATTTGTATAATTGAGATATTTTGTGTAATTGAGATATTGTTTTATTAAATTGAGATATTATTTTATTTATATAATTGAGATATTATTTTATGTTCGTTATGTATGTACGTATTCATGAATTGCTGGAGAGGGAACATGGTACCCTCTCCCTCTCCCTCTTTTCCCTTCCCCCTTTTCTCTTTCTCCCTCTCATGTCCCTATCCTTTCCCTATCATTCCCCCTGTTCCTTTTTCATAACCTTTCTCTTCTCCCTCTTTCTACCGTTTCGCTTCCCCTTTCCCTTCCGGAAGCACTCTCTATTTCCTTTCCTCTTTATTTTCTCTTCCTTCTCGTGTAGGTTTTTGCGTTCCCTCTTCCTCTTCTTGTCCCTCCTTTACTCCTCTCCATCCCCTCCTCCTTCCCCCATCCTCAATCCTTCTCCATCTTCCCCCCCTTCCCTTTCCTCCCTCCTATCCTTCTCCCCCTCCCTATCCCCTCCCCTTTCCTCCCTCCTATCCTTCTCCCCCTCTCCTACCCCCTCCCCCTCAATCCCAGTGTAAGAGCCTCGGTAACTCGGCCCCGCGCTGCACAGGGCGCCGGTCGCCGGGGAGCCACAGGGTCGAGAGCCCGCCATTGCAGAGCTCAGAGGGCCTTCGCTCGACTCGGGGTAATTGCAGACTCCGTGGCGACCCGCTGTTGCCGGCGCGGGCGGTTATAGTACCAAGGTAAACTCCCGGCGCCCACGTGTCCGAGCTCTTAACGGGATTAAAGGGCTGGCTTTTTGGTGGAAGGTGGGTGGCGGGGTGGGTTGGGAGGTGGGCGGCGGGGTGGGTTGGAAGGTGGGTGGCGGGGTAGGGGGGAAGGTGGGTGGCGGGGTGGGTTGGTGTGCGAATGTACTTTAAGTGCGTGGGTTCATGTGATAGCGCACGTGAATGAGAGTACTCACGTATATGTACGGATGCATATACACGCACACACAAACACAGTCACTCACTCACTCTCTCACACACGCACACGCACGCATGCACGCACGTACGTATGCACATACACGCGCGCGCATCACCTCCACACACCATACCTTTCCCTACACATTCCCTTACAATCATACCCATACCCCTCCACCCTACGTACTCACACCCGTACCCCCATACCAACACACACGCCACACAGAAATGACCGGGTACGACCACCATACACCGCCATCTCGCGGGGAAAAAACGCAACTCCGCGGCCATTGTAAAACGACCCCCTCGCGCAATACCTTAACAAGCGAGGCAGTCACCCCGTAATTGGCAGGCGAGAATTCTGCAACAGAGGGGCGAGTTGCAAGTCAATATCCTTCCTGGATATTGGATTAGAGTTGGATTAGCGAGTGTTTGGCGGTCTGGGAGGTATAGGGGAGGAGGGAGGGTGGGTAGGGTGGGATGGGGATAGGGGGAAGGCGTTAGAGGAGAGGGGTTGGGATGGGAAAGGGAAAAGGAGGGAGGAGAGGAGAGGGAGGGAGAGAGAAAGAGAAAAACAGACAGGCAACGAACATGTAGTCCGATATAAAATGAGAAAGAAGGGAAGAAAGACACACGGACAGAGAGAGAGAGAGAGAGAGAGAGAGAGAGAGAGAGAGAGAGAGAGAGAGAGAGAGAGAGAGACAGAGACAGAGAGACAGAGAGACAAAAAAGAGAAAAAGAATAAGAAAAAGAGAGGTGCAAGCATTCAGGAAGACAGAGAAGGAGAGAGCAAGGGTGAGAGCGAGCGAACGACAGAGGGTTATAAGGGCGAAACAAAGGGTCGAAAATGGGATGGAATTAAGGGGTTCGGACACGCTTTGATTCTTGTTTACGAGCAGTTATAAGGATCCAGAGAAATAGTCACATATATTTTTTCTTTTGGTCTCCCGTTATTATTTTTTTCCTTTCGGTTTTCGTGTTTTTTTTCTGATTTACTCTTCACTTTTTCTTTTTTTCTTTTTTGTCATTATACTGATTGAGTTCCGTGTTTATCAGATGTTATTTCTTCTCATTGTTTCGTCTTGATAGAAGTAAAGAGACTTTTTTTTGTTCTTTTTTTGTTCTTTTTTTTATAGCCATTTTTTGCAAGTTTTCGATGGGATTTATAACACCCTTCTTTATCTTCTCTCCCCCCTCTCTTGATTTCCTTCTTGTCCCCTCCCCTTCGTCTTTCACCCTCCCCTCTTCCCCTTCTTTTTATTTTCTCCTTGTCCTCTTTTTACTTCGCCTTTCCTCTTCCTCCCTTGTTTTCCAGTCTTCACCTTCTCCCTCATTTCTCCATTTCCCTTTCTCTCTCCTTTCTTGTTCGTCCCTCCTCTTTCCCCCCATTCTTCTTTCTTCCTCTCACCACTTCCCCTTTCTCTTCTCTTTCTTCCCCCTCCCCTTTCTCATCTCGCATTTTCCATCTCCCTCCTTCCGTTCCCTTTCCTAATTCCACCTTCTCCCTCTCTATCCCCCCTTCCTCTCCTCTCCCTCCCTCTCTTCAATCCTCGGATTTGTAGGATTTAATCTCGCGGTTTTGGTAACTCGACGAGAGAAAGAGGGAGGATTTACTTAGAGATTAGCAAAGAAAAAAAAGTCATTGTGGACGAAGAAGCAGAGAGAAGAAATTACCTCGAATTTGTGTAAGCTGTTTAATTATTCAATTGTTTAATTATTGTATAAAGTGTTTTTTATCTTTTCTTTGTATTTCTCGTCTTGTGGGTCAGTTATCTCTTTCTTATCTATAGAGATTTGTGATTAATGTATAAAGTGTTTTTATTCTTTTCCTTGTGTATTTCGTATTTCTTGTCATTTATCTTTTTCTTATCTGTAGAGAGCGGTTTGTTATTCACACTAAAAGCATGTCATTTTTTGGTAAGAGTGAACAGCGGGGAAAATCCTTATCGGGTGGTTGCCTTGCGCGAGGTGGATAAGCGGCAAAAAACATGTCTCAAACAAGTCAGATTTATGACGTCACTTACGGACCAGGCCTTCCGTTATGCTTTGATTTTTTTTTCTTTTTTTTTTAGCGAAATCCATATTTGTTTTGTTTTATTTATTTATTTATTTATTATTATTATTTATTATTTTTTTTATTATGATTTTTTTTTTGTAATGGGTGGTATTTTTTTCGGTTGATACATTTTTTTTCTCTCTCTCTTTACTGGTTCTGTTCTTTTCCTTCTTTTTATGTTTTTTTTTTATTTCTCATTTTCTTTGCTTTCTCTTTCTCTCAATTTCTCCTCCCTGTTCATCCTTCAATTTTTCCTTTCTGTCTATTCCTATCTACCTACCTTTTCCTCTCCACTCTTCTGTTCGCATATCTTCCCTTTTTTTCTTCTCCTCTCCTCTATTTTTCTATCTCACTTCTATTTTCCTATCTTTTATCTTTTTGCTCCATTTCTCTTCTCTCCTTTGTTTTATCCTAGTATTCCACTTCCTCTCGTCTCCTCTACTGTCTTTTTTTCCCTCTCTTCTCACCTCACCTCTCCTTTCTTTTCTTTTCCTCTCTTCTCTCTTTCTCTCTTCTCTTCTCTCTCATCCCGTTTCAAATCACCTCCCCTTTGTTTGTGGACTGAGTGTGGGCGGCGAAGCAACCCCACTACCACACTCTCCATCCCCCCTTCCCTCTCCCCTTCTCCACTCCTACTCCCCCATTCCCCCTCCCCCTCCCCCTTCTCCACCCCCACTACCCGGACCAACTACCCCACTCCCCGACCCCCCCCCCCCAAGAGCGCTTCCTGGCCGCCTCCTTCGTACCTTTATGGAGGCATTTTTTCCCCTTGTCAGGTATTTCCTCCGACCTGTTGGAGGAGCATCTGGAGGAGGGGCTGGGATGGGGGGAGGGAGGGGAGGGGTTGGAGGGAAAAGATGGGGGTGTGGGATGTTGGAGAGGGTGTGTGGGTTGAAGGGAAGGGGTTGTGGGGGAGGGGGTTAGGGGGTGTAGGGTGGAGGGGAGGAGGGAGGGGTGTAGGAGTGGAGGGAGGAGGGGGGTTTTGGTGGAGAGGGAGGCAGGGTGTAGGGGATAGAGTGGCATGGGAGAGGGTATGGGAGTGGAGGAGGGAAGGTGGGGTGGAGAGGAGGGGTTGCTCGGTAGGGGGTAGGAGGGAGTGGACAGGATGGAGGAGGAAGTGGGGTTGATTTCTTGTACTGTAAAATCGGTACGTGCGGT
>NC_091562.1:39307091-39309591 GCF_042767895.1 Penaeus vannamei
TGACGGTTATGGAAGAAATGAGGTTTAGGGGGGGTTGAATTAGTTAGGGGGGAATGAGGGGTTTAGGAGGGGAGGGTTGGGAGGGGGTGGAGAGAAGGTGTTAGGGGAGGGGTTTAGAGGGAGTGGGAGAGAGAGTGTGAAGTGGGGAGGGAGAATGAGAGAGGCTGGGAGAGGGGTTTAGGGAGAGAGAGGAGAAAGCGGGAATGAGGGGTTTAGGGAGGGGGTTAGAGGGTGGGGAAGGGGGAGGGGATGTTGAGGTGACGGTTTTTATTTAAAGCGTGAGAGGGGGAGGGGGTGGGGGGGGGCGTGACGGTTGGTCGATGGAGGGGGGGGGGGATTGAGTGAATGATTGGTAAGAGATACGTAATAAATAATGGTTAGTGGTGATGTTTGGAATGGTGGTGGTGGTGGTTGTGATGATGGTAATGATGTGATGTGTGTGACAAGTATAAAGATAAAGGATGAGATGATAAGAACATTAGTAGTATATTCGTTGTCGTCATCATTTACCATAACCATCCACCATAACCACCACCATTTATGACTGCCATCAACGCCACCATCACCATCATCAACAACATCATCAATAACAAAAATAATAATAACAACAACAACAATGATAATAATAATAATAATGATAATAATAATAATAATAATAATAATAATAATAATGGTGATAATAATATTAATAATAACAACAATAACATCACCATGATCAACAACAACAACTAAGCCATATACCTCCCACCAACACCATTTATTGTTTAATTCTTGTCCACCAAGAAGGGAAAAAAGAGAGAGAGAGAGAGAGAGAGAGAGAGAGAGAGAGAGAGAGAGAGAGAGAGAGAGAGAGAGAGAAAGGGAGAGCGAGAGAGAGAGAGGTAAACATAATGATAAACGCCCCATTGCCTTGCCTTCCTTACCCTATAATTAAATGTGCTTGCTAGTTAGGGAGGGAGGGAGGGAGAGGAAGGGAAGAGAGGAAATGAAAGGAAAAGGGAAACACGGGGGCTATAGGAGGGTGGATAGGAGGAAGAGAAGGGAGAGAAATAGGGAGGTGCGGGAGGGATAGGGAGTGGGGGTGGAAGGGGAGGAGCGAGGGGGTTAGAGAAAGTGGAGAACAGCGAAAAAAGAAAGGAACAGGGAGAAGAAACAGGAACTGAGAGAGAGAGGTGAAAAAAAGATGAAGAGAAAAAAAATGCGACGGACACGAGGCCATGAATAAGAAAAACAGGAAAGAAAAAAAGTAATAATTAAAAAAGAGGGGAAGAATAGGGAAGAGAATAAAAAGGAGAAAAGAAGTTCTTGAGAAGAGAGTGAAAGGGATGGGGAGAGAAGGAGGGTAAAAGGGGAGAGGAGAGGACGGAGAAAAGGAAGAAGGGGGAGAAGAGGGAGAGGAGGACGGAGAAGAGAGAGAGGGAGGGGAGGGGAGAGAAGGAGGGAGAAGAAAGAAAGGCAAGGAGGGAGGAGGAGAGAAGGAGGGAGAAGAGGAGAAGAGGGAGGGGGAGAGGAAGACGGAGAAGAGAGAAGGAGGGGCAGGGGGAAGAGGGGGGGGGTGTCCAGCAAGCACACGGTCTTGACACGATTGTGTGCTTGCGTCGGGCCGGCTGGTCACCTTGGTAGTGCCTTGGTTGGTATTAAGTGGTACCGTACCACGCGGCGCCTCTTGCTCTTGCTCTTGATGGAGTGTTTAGGTTTGTCTGCTTTGATATTGTTGTTCTGGTGTTGGTGTTGTTGTTGTTATTGTTATTATTGTTATTATTATTGCTAATATCGTTATCATCATCACTATCATTGTTATTATTATCACTATCATTATTATTGGTGTTGTTAGTTGTTGTTTTTTGTTGCTATTTTATTATTTTACTGATGGTGTTGCTATCATCATCATCATCATCATTATCATCATCATCATCATCACAATCATCAACATCATCACATATAACAATGACCTCCTCCTCTCCTTTTCACGTTAAATATGTCTTCACAATTAATTTAATTTCCTTTTAACTTCAAAGACAAAATCAGGGCAGTGTAAATGATGTGGCTTATCTAGTATTAATATTTTATTCAGATAACCCTATTTTTTGTTTATATATATTTTCCCATAATCATTGTTCTTGAAGGTGAGAATATAATTTGATATTTGATATATTTAGGGAATTTATGTACGGAGATAACAGTGATGCTGGTAATAGTGATGCTATAGATAATTTTTTATCAACAAAAGCGGTTAAAATATAGTAATGATTGTAATAGTGTAAAAATGACAATGTTATCTTTTGATTATGATATTCATGATATCATGTTCAGAAACGTGTTATATCACAGTATCTAAAAAAAATGACCGTATTGATTTTATAATCCGGAAATATCAAGATGAAAAATCCGTTGGCCGTAGGTGTAAAATCTGCCTAAAACCGGTCCCAATTTACGGTATTAAAAGCAAAAATAAGTGCTACCTCACTCCTTACAAGCAAGTGGCGAGCGGCTAGTTTTT
>NC_091562.1:39317091-39319591 GCF_042767895.1 Penaeus vannamei
TTGGTTGTGGGCTTATAAAGTAATTTTCCTTTTCAGTTGTGATAGTAGGCCTATGTATATGTTTTGTTAAATGAAGTATGCATAAACCATTTGATTGTTTTGCTTGGTTTGAAGTCACGTGTGGAAAAGGCATGAATGGGAATGAATGATTTCTCAAAGCAAGTCATTCATTCTCATTTATAACTCTTATGTACATAAACTAGGTTGCAAAGAGCGATGCACAAGGAACTCTTTGAGACTGACATAAGTAATCATGAAAATATTAAATGGGCAGTCGAAAGTAGCAGAGGGAGAGAGAGAGAGAGAGGGAGAGAGAGAGGGAGAGAGAGAGAGAGAGAGAGAGAGAGAGAGGAGAGAGAGAGAGAGAGAGAGAGAGAGAGAGAGAGAGAGCGAGCGAGCGAACGAGAGAGCGAGGAACGAGAGCGACAGGGAGAAGAGGTTGAAGAGAAGGGAGAGGAGGAAAGGGAGATAAGAGGGAGAGAGGAGTAAGGGGAAGGAGAAAAAGAAGCGGGGTAAGGCAAAAGGGCGGAGGGGGTGCGTGTGATTGATGCTTTCCCGTCAGCACTTCATGAAGGATGAGGCCGAAGGTGATCAATGTCTCTGAAAAAGAGAGAGATAGAGATTGATAGGCATATGCTGTATATATATATATATATATATATATATATATATATATATATATATATATATATATATATATATATATATATATATGTATATATATATATATATATATATATATATATATATATATATATATATATATATATATATATATATGTATATATATATATATATATATATGTTTATATGTTTATATATGTATATATATATATATATATATATATATATATATATATATATATATATATATAGATATATACATACATACATACATGTATACATACATACATACATACATGTATACATACATACATACATACATACATACATACATACATACATACATACATACATACATACATGTATATATATTAACCTATACATGATGTAGATAGGTAGGTAGGTAACAGACAGGGGGGTCCCCATTCTGTTTTATTTTATTTGCAGGTAGACAAATTGGTAAATGCAGTATATAGATAGATGGATCACAGAGAGATACATGGAAAGATACAGAGATACATTGGTATGAGGGAGATCAAGTACTGGAAGTGTAGTCGGGTACGGTTGCATGACTTTTATGACTACAGGAATTCATTGTTCGCTGTATTATGTTTACGAAATTGGATGCTTTCTCTGCATTCTCTCTGTCTATCTGTCTGTCTTTTTATTTTGGTGTGTCTATCGTTTTTTTTTTCTGTCTGTTTTTTTTTCTCTCTCTGCTTCTCTCTCTCTCTCTCTCTCTCTCTCTCTCTCTTTCGCTCTCTCTCCTGCTCTCTCTCTCTCTCTCCCATTCTTATTCTTATTTTCATTTAATTTCCCTTCCACCCTCCGGCGCATCTGCCTCTTCCAGACGGTACCACGTGATCACTGCTGGCGCCCTTGGGAAGTGCCCGCCGCTGCCCCCCTCTCCCTTCTCCCCTCCCCCCTCTCTCCAACCCCCCACCCCACCCCCTGATCCATGGCCACTGTCGCTGTCGGTCTTCGGCCATGCATGTGTCCCCAGGTTATCATGCGCGGGAGGGAGGGAGGGAGAGGGGGAGGGGGAGGGAGAGGGAGAAAGGGAGGGGGAGGGAGGGGGAGGGAGAAGGAGGAAGGGAGGGGAGGCAGAGAGGGGGAGGGGCAGAGAGGGGAGGGGAGGAGGGAGGGAGGAAGGGAGGGAGGGGAGGGGAGGAAGGGAGGGGAGGAAGGGAGGAGGGGGAGAGGGGAGGGAGGGGGCGGGGGGTTAGGGGGGTGAGGGGAAGGGAAAGAAGGGGGATGGGGAGAGGCGTGGTACTGGCACATGGTGTTCAAGGATGTTTTATGGATGTTGGGGTGTTGTTTTGATTGCGGTAGGGTTTGATGCGTGTGGAGGTGTGTGTGTGTGGGGAGGGGGGGATGGATGCGTATGTTTGTGTGGGTGTGTGTGCGTGTTTCTTTCTTCCTTTCGTCCTTCCTTCCTTCCTTTCTTCATTTCCTCTGAAAGGAATACTAAAAAGAGCCGTTTCGAACCAGACTGATTCCTCGCCCGATCGGGGTCTCGAGGCTCGACTGGAAACGCCGCCTTTTAACTCTAATATTTTTTATTTATTGCAAATTTCTTTCTGTTTCGTTTCGTTTGTACTTTGTTTAATGCGTGTTTTCTTTGCGTTTTATTTTTATTTTTTTTCAATTTTGTTTACTTTTTTTCCCATTTATTTTATTTTTTGAGGGGATTTATTTGTTTTAATGTAATGGCAGTTTTGTTTACTTTTTCCATTTATTTTAGTATTATTTTTTAGACAATGATTTTTTTTTTTATGTTTTTGAATATCAGTTCTGTTGAAGAATTTGTGGAAGGAAATTTGTTTGAGAGAATAAATGAGGGAATTAGTAAGGATATTCCCTGCACAAGGATAGA
>NC_091562.1:39327091-39349591 GCF_042767895.1 Penaeus vannamei
ACAAATCAAAAGTGTAGTGTAAATAAAAAAGAACAAAAGCAAAAGCAAAAGTAAAACAAAAACAAAAGCAAAAGAAACGTAAAAGCAAAACAAAAGTAAAAACTAAATAATAGTTATAAAAAAAAGCCAAAGACACTTGACAGAAAAACAAAAGTAAAACAAAAACAAAAGCCAAAGAAACGTAAAAGCAAAACAAAAGTAAAAACTATATAATGATTATAAAAAAAGCCAAAGACACTTGACAGCAAAACAAAAGTAAAAACAAAATAAAAACAAAAGCCAAAAAGTACAAAAAAAAAGATAAAACAAAGACGAAACCAACGCATCACCGACGCCCCGTAAATCCCTTAATAAACCGTATCCGATTCGCGACCGATTGGACTGATTGGCGGATGTGCCGGCGTTGATTGGCGGTGGCGACAAGTTCTGGTTCGCGCGATGGATTACGGCGAATCATTGAGATGGCTGAGGGTGAGGAGGGAGAGCGGAGGGAAAATGACCGGGGGGAAGAGAGAGAGAGAGGAGGAAGAGAAGTGAATGAGGAGAGAGAAAGGGAAGAGAAAGTGATAAAAGGAAAAGATATGAGGAAGAGAAGGGAGAAAGTGGAGGAGGAAGAGAAGGGATAAGGTGAAGGAGAAAGAGCAAGAGATGAGGGAAGGTGAAGGAGAAACTGGAAGGTGAAGGAGAGAGAGAAGGAAGAAAGAGGGGAAGAGAGTGAGACGGAGGGAACAAACGGAATAGAGAAAGGGAAAGAAAGTTAAAGAAAAAGAAAGGGAGAAAATGAAGAGAGAGTAAAGAAGAAAAAAAAAGAAAGTAAAGAGAGTATAGTACTAGAAAAAAAATAAACAAATAGACAGAGAAGCAAACAAAACAGGGGATAATAATAATAAAAAAATAAATAAAAAATAAAAACAGACAAACAAATGTCTTACGCAATCTCAAACAGAAGGGAAGACCTGATCGTAAACTTCTTATCGGGGACAGTGCGATCTGTGGAAGTTCTCCGATTAGCAGTTGGGTCATGGGTGCGGCTGTGACTGGGATTGTAATTGCGATAGTGAAGTGAGCCCTGTTGCGTGGTCGGTGAGCCTGTGTGAGATGAGGAGGTGCGTGTGTGTGTGTGTGTGTGAGATGGCTGGTGATTGTGCCTTTTTGATGTGGGTCTGTGTGTGTTTGTGTTATGTTAAGGGGGTGGGGGCGTGGTCATAGTCGAGGTGGTGTGTGTAGTTTTGTCCGTGTTTTGTAGCTAAGGGAGGGAGGGAGAAAGATTTATATGAGTGTCTGTACAGACCTTGTGAGGGAGTGCTTTTCGTTCTTGTGATAGTGAAGATATTACTTCGCATACGTCATTTAAAAAAATGAGAAATGAATAAGGAAGATAAGGCGCAGTCGCTCACGATCCGAAGTTGGGGAATCCAGCCGGTTCTTCGTCGTCTCCTTCGGCCGTCTCAGCAAGTAGGCTGCGGCGTCTTCTGCGACCTCGCCTGCCCTGGCCGTCGGTTGCTAGGGATGCGTTTCCTTCTTGTTTTTTTTTATTTCTTTCTTTCTTTCTTTTTTTGTTATATTATTTTTGTTGTTGTTGTTGTTATTATTATTATTATTATTATTATTATTATTATTATTATTATTATTATTATTGTTATTATTATTATTATTATTATTATTATTATTATTATTGTTAAAATTGTTATTTGTTGTTATTGTTATTATTGTTATTATTATTATCACAATTATAATTATCATTATTATCATTATTGTCATTATTTTTATGATTATATTTTCGTCATTGCCACATTATTATCATTATTGTTATTATTATTATTATTATCGTTATTATTATTATTATTATTATTATTATTATTATTATTATTATTATTATTAATATTATTATAATCATGATTATTATTGTTATTATTATTATTATTATTATTATTATTATTATTGATTTTATTATCATCATTATTATTATTATTATTATCATCATTATTATTATTCCGAAGTCCGTTTCACTTTTCTCTTGTCTCTTTCGTTTTTTTTCTTCTCGTCTCTTATATTTTATTCTGATTTAGCCCTCTCTCTTTTCCTTTTTTTCTCTTCTCTCCGTTTTCCATTCATTTTATGCATGACGTGGAGTGCACTCGAATCAGGTAGCGGAGATACGCAGGGACGGTGCTAAAAAATCCTTGTATTTATTATTATTGTTATTGCTTTTTCCTTTTTTTGCCTTTTTCTTCTTTGTTTTCTGCTGATTTCCTTTCTCTGATTGTCTTTTTGCCTTTTTCTTTTTTGGGGGGCATATTTTCTTTTTCTTTCTTTTTTTTCTTTCTTTCTTTCTTTTTTTGAATGGCTGGAGTTATCAGGCAGTGAGACTGTTTCACTGAAATCGATTTCCTCAAGTAAAAAGAGCAGGTGAAAAAATTTGTCTTTTCTTCACGTCCGATTTACGTTCAAGAGAGAGATAATACCCAATAGAACAAGCTCAAGGGAGACTCGACCCAAAGGGAAGGAGGGCATAAGGGTGATTACGCGAAGGTCGATCATGTGAAGAGCGACTTAATGGACAGAAGGCCATCGAGTTGAAAAGGACCAAAGAGTTGATGGCCCTCTCATGAGCGCTCGATGGAGAGGGGGAGGGGGTGGGGGTGGGGAGAGGGAGGAGGAGGAAGGGGGGGGGGATCTCGCATTGTGTCTTTTGCTTTGCGTTGATCTAAGTGGGGTGGGAGGAGGGGAGGAGGGAGGGGTTTAATGGTGGGGTGGGAGGGGAGGGGTGTTAGGGGCAGGGGCAGGATGAAGGGAGTAAGGAATTACGTGATTTCCATTTAATTCGAATTCTGAGTCTTGCGATTTTTATGAAAGGAGAGAGAGAGAGAGAGAGAGAGAGAGAGAGAGAGAGAGAGAGAGAGAGAGAGAGAGAGAGAGAGAGAGAGAGAGAGAGAGAGAACAGAAAGAAAGAAAAAAAAACGATAGATACACACAAAAATAAAAAAGACAGATAGATAGATAGAGAGAAAGTAAGAAAGAGAGGGGGAGGGGAAGGGAAAACAGACAGCCACTTAAAAGAATAGAACGATCACGGGGAAAAAAATAATGAACGAGGAAGTCTACCCACACGGACGTGCAGTAGGCCTACATAATTTTATCAAATATTTATCCCACCATAAAAAGGGAAAAATGGAGCTCAGAGCCCCGCCCCGAGTAGCCCCCGAGTAGCCCCGAGGAAGGCAGTCGTGTTTTTGCTCTTCCATGGCCCCCGCCGCAGAATTTCGTCACGATGCGGGAGCAGTATCGCGCAAGATTTTTGCAAAACCTTGACGAGTGTATGTTTGGGGGGAGTGCGCATGTGTGTGTGTGTGTGTGTGTGTGTGTGTGTGTGTGTGTGTGTGTGTGTGTGCATGTGAGAGGGTGTGTGAGAGAGAGAGAGAGAGAGAGAAGGAGAGAGAGAGAGAGAGAGAGAGAGAGAGAGAGAGAGCAGATAGAGAGAGAGAGATGAAAGAGAGTGAGAGAGATGAAAGAGAGAGAGAGAGAGAGAAAGATGAAAGAGAGAAGAGGGAGAGAGAGAGAAGAAAGAGAGAGAGGGAGAGAGAGAGAGAGAGAGGAAAGAGGGAGGGAGAGGGAAAGAGGGAGAGGGAGAGGACAAAGA
The DNA here is from genome assembly GCF_042767895.1 of Penaeus vannamei. Classification (NCBI taxonomy): domain Eukaryota; kingdom Metazoa; phylum Arthropoda; class Malacostraca; order Decapoda; family Penaeidae; genus Penaeus; species Penaeus vannamei. The sequence goes on from NC_091562.1 coordinate 39,330,732, forward strand.
GAGGGAGAGAGAAGAAGGGAGAGGGAGGAGAGTGAGAGGGAGAGAGGAGAGGGAGAGGGAGAGAGAGAGAGAGAGAGAGAGAGAGAGAGAGAGATTTAGAGAGAGAGAGAGAGAGAGAGAAAAGGAGAGAGAAGGAGAGAGGAGAGAAGAGAGGAAGAAAGAGAGAGAGAGTGAAAGAGAGAAAGGAAGAGAGTGAAAGAGAGGAGGAGGGAAAGAAAGAAGAAGAAGAAGAAGAGAGAGAGAGAGAGAGAGAGAGAGAGAGAGGGAGGGAGAGAAAGAAAGAGAGAGAGAGAGAGAAAGAGAGGGAGAGGGAGAGAGACAGAGACAGAGACAGAGACAGAGAGAGAGAGAGAGAGAGAGGGAGAGAAACTGGCCACTATTACGCAGGCCAAACCGACCAGCCCATCCGCCGGCGTCTACGAACGGTACCCAGTGAAAGTCCTCCGATTTCTATCTCCTGAAGCGTCTGAAATGCAACTCTTAATAAGTCTCGTGATTTTATTCCAAGCGCAGACACCGAGTATTTCGTTTATTGATGTATTTTATTTTCTGTTGTTTATTTATTCATTTCTTTATTCATTTTTTTTTCTAGCGCAGACATCGAGAATTTTGTGTGATTTTCTGATTTTTATTTCCTGAAGTGTCTGAAATGCAACTTTTATAAGTCTTGTGATTTTATTCCAAGGGAGAGACACACCGAGAATTTCGCGTATTTGTTTGTTGATTTTGTTTCTTATTATCTTTTTAATCATTTATTTATTTATTTATTTATTTTTTAATCTGGCGCATACACCGAGGATTTGGCGTATTGATTTATTATTTTTTTATTATTTATTTATTCATTTCTTTATTTGTTTTTATGTTTTCTAGCACAGACATCGAGAATTTCGTTTAATTTTCCCAATTTTCTTCAACAAAGACGTCGAGAATTTCGCCTCATTTTTCACCAGCGGAAACATCGAGAATTTAAATGTTTTTATCTTCCTTTCGTTTTCCTCTCACGTGGTTCAGTGACGGCCTATAAAGGTGGGCGGCGCGGACGGGCGTGGAGGGGGAGGGGAGGGAAGGGAGGAGAGGGGAGGGAGAGAGGGGAGGGGAAGGGAGGGAGGGAGGGGAGGGAGGAGGGGAAAGGAGGGAGGGAGAGTGGGGAGGGGAAGGGAGGGGGGAGGGGAAGGGAGAGAGGGAGGGGAGGGGAGGGGAGGGGCGTGTGTGGGTGAACTTGACCCAGGTTGTAGTAACTGCAATGCCCGTCGGATGGAGGAAGCATTTTTTTTTTTTTTTTATTATTATCATATTTCACCACACTCATTCCTCTCGTCTTCTTCTTCTTCCTCCTTCCATTCGCTTTATTTTTACGCTTCTTTGGGCGGGTTTGATCTTGACACAGTGTGGGTTACTGGGTCAGCTGGATTTTTGGAATTTGGGGTCAGCGAGTCGGGGTTGCTTTTGAGTGTGGGTGGGCGGTGTGGGCGGGCGGGCGGGCGGGCGAGAGGGAGGGGTGGGTAGCCTAGTGAATGGAAGATGAAGAAGGAGATATTGGGATTATTAGTTTTATTTATTTATTTTTGTTTATTGTCATCATCATTATTGTTGTTGTTATTATTATTATTATTATTATTATCATCATCATCATTATTATTTATTTTTATTTATTTTTTTGGGGTGGGATTTAGGTACTTTGAAGAGGGTTATGTTGAGGTTGTGAATTGTGGGATATTAGGTTGGGGTTAGGTTGTTAAGGTTGTAAGGGGAGGGGATCGTGAGTTAAGGTTGTAAGGTAGGGGGTTATAGGTTGTGAGAGAGGTGGGGTTGTAGGATGACAAGGTTGTAGGGGGAGAGGGACTGTAGTATGTTAATTAAAACTGTGGTATTGGGAGTTGTAGGATGAAGTTTCAAGTTATTGAGATTAGGGGTTGTAGGATTTTCAACTTAATGGGGTTGGGGGTTGTTGTAAGGTGCTGCAATTGTGAAAAGTGCGTTATATTTCCTCTTTTTTATCTTGTTTTTTATGATTATAAGTGTCCTTTCACGTTATGCATTCCTCTCGCCATTCCACGCACGTACCTGCTTGTTATGCCAACCGCTCCCTTTCATCAAGACTGGTTCGGTATAAGCGTAATTGCTAGTCAGAGAGCGTAAGTGTTTTATATATATATATATATATATAGGAATGCAGTGCAGTAGGTTATGCCGTGTTGCTCGGGACATCCGTGGAACTTTCATAGTTGTTCAGGATTTATGGAGGTCTTGGTGTGTCTTGATGTGCAGAGGGTTGTCTCTGTGCACGGGGTGTACTTGTAAGTTGTATGGCGTTTGTGCGGTGTGGATTTGTAAACTGTAGGCGGGGTATGGTATTTCTTTAGTGTAGACGTGTGTAAAGTATATATATATATATATATATATATATATATATATATATATATATATGTATGTATGTATGTATGTATGTATGTATGTATGTATGTATGTATGTATGTATGTATAGAGATAGATAGATGTGTGTGTGTGTTTGTGTATGCGTACACACACATATATTATTAAACATAGGCCTACATATACACTGTTGCACTTCTTCTGTTTATTAGCGATTATGACGCAAGAGAGAGAGCCCGGGATCTGCCTTGCCTTTCGATCACGGAGGCCTTTTTGCGGGGGACTCCGGAGCGGCCGCAGCGGGGTTGTATTACCCGGGATGTTTGCAGAGCGGACTGCTGAGGCCGCCGGAGTCTGGCTCGGGCGGACGGCGCTCCTGCTCTCTCTTCGGCTCGCTCTTTCTCTTCCGTTGGGACTCTCTCTCTCTCTCTCTCTCTGTTTCTTTCTCTTTCGTTGGGTCTCTCTATCTCTCTATTTACCTATCTGTCTCTATCTACCTATTTATTTATCGATCTCTCTCTTTCTCTTTCCTTCCCCCTACCCTTCCTCCCTCCCTCTCTCTCTTCCTTCCTCACTTCCTCTTCCTCCATCCCTCTCTCCCTCTTCCCTCCTCTCTCCCTCTTCCTCCCTCCCTCTCTCCCTCTTCCTCCCTCTCACCCTTCCTCCCTCTCCCGCCCCAACACCTTCCCTCTTTACTCCCCTCCCTCCCTTTCTCTTTCCTTCCCTCGTTCCTCGACCCGCTCGCTCGTCGGCCTCGACCTGTTTCCCCTTTCCCCCTCCTTTCCCCTCTCCCCCTCCGGTGTTGACCCTCGCTTGGGCCACATATCAGGTCGAGAAGGGCACAGGCAAGGTGGTGTGGGCCCGTATCAGGTCATCCCGGCAGGTCATGAACCTCCTTACCTATTTACCGGGAAGGAGAAGGCGCATTTGTTTTGGGTATCGCTGTGCTTTTGTTTTTTTGTTTTTTGTTTGTGTTTTTTCAAATCTAAATGGCAAACGAGGATTGATAAAGAGCAAAGGTTGGAGGACGTCGAATGCATAATCTGTTCGGGTAATATCAGGGTGCGTAATTTAACTGATGTTATATGCGCTTTTGTATTGGATATTGTCTAACGTCGCAGATTTACGAAAACATTCCAAAACATTCACGAGTTCTGAAGTTCTTCCTTATATGGAGCGTAACTCATCTTGTTACTATCCTCGATAAAGGGTGTGTGTGAGAGAGAGAGAGAGAGAGAGAGAGAGAGAGAGAGAGAGAGAGAGAGAGAGAGAGAGAGAGAGAGAGAGAGAGAGAGAGAGTAAGAGAGAGAGAGAAAGAGAGAGAGAGGGGGAGTAAGAAAGAGGAGAGAGTAAGAAAGAGTGAGTGAGTATGAAAAGTGAGAGAGGGGAAAGAGGAGAGAGAGAAAGAGAGAGAGAGAGAGAGAGAGAGAGAGAGAGAGAGAGAGAGAGAGAGAGAGAGAGAGAGAGAGAGAGAGAAAAGTAAGAGTAAGAAAGAGAGACACACAGTCATACAGACAGAAAGAGAGAGAGAGAAAGAGAAACAATAAAACTACTGACCTATTACTCCGTTCAAATATTGCAGTCTTGGCGTCAGTCTGCAGTGTAGGCATGCCAGCCAGCCTGCAACCCGCCCTCTGCTTTTGTACGTATTTCTTAACTGCTCGTAGTTGCAACTGTGTCAAGGGCGGCGATGAGGTAAGGAGGCAGATGGAAGGAAAGATAAGATAAGGGAAAGAGGGAAGTGAGAGAAGAGAGTAAGGGGAAGGGAAGAATGGAATGGAGGGAGAGGAAAGGAAAGGTAAGATAGGTGAAAGGGGAAGTGAGAGAAGAGAGTAAGGGGAAGGGAAGAATAGAATGGAGGGTGAGGAAAGGAAAGGGGAAGTGAGAGAAGAGAGTAAGGGGAAGGGAAGAATGGAAAGGAGGGAGATGGAAGGAAAGATAAGATAAGGGAAAGAGGGAAGTGAGAGAAGAGAGTAAGGGGAAGGGAAGAATAGAATGGAGGGTGAGGAAAGGAAAGATGAGATAAGGAAAGGAGGAAGTCAGAGAAGAGAGTAAGGCGATAAAGAATAAGAATGGAGGGTGAGGAAAGGAAAGATGAGATAAGGGAAAGGGAAGTGAGAGAAGAGAGTAAGGGGAAGGGAAGAATAGAAAGGAGGCAGATGGAAGGAAAGATAAGATAAGGAAAGGGGAAGTGAGAGAAGAGAGTAAGGGGAAGGGAAGAATGGAATGGAGGGAGAGGAAAGGAAAGGTAAGATAGGGGAAAGGGGAAATGACAAGAGAAGACAATAGTGTGTATATCGGCAGAGGAAACAGCTTGGTTGTGTATGAATTTGTGGTTCGTGTCTGTCTGGATGCACGTAGCCCCCCCCCCCCCCATCCACGCGTGTTTGTATCTTGTTTCGCCTCTTCGTGATCTCTCTCTCTCTCTCTCTCTCTCTCTCTCTCTCTCTCTCTCTCTCTCTCTCTCTCTCTCTCTCTATATATATATATATATATATATATATATATATATATATATATATATACGTACATACACATATATATGCATAGCCATATATTAATATGTATGCATCCATATATATGTATTTATGTATATATCTATATATATACATACATACGTATATACATACATATACATGTGTGTGTGTGTGTATCCCCCATTCTCTCCTCGCAATCCCCCTTTCATTCATAAACAAAATCAAGTTCGAAATCCCGACCGAGTAATCATTTCACCTTGATATTTCGTCCCATAAACACGAGCCGCGTGGAAGAGGCGGACTTTCACCGTCGCCAGCAGTGCGTGTGTAGTAGGTCAGGTCCCACACAAGGCAGCGTGCCAGGCCAGGACGCGCCCGTGCCCCTCTCGGTCTTTCTGTCTCTGTCTCTGTCGCATTTGCTTCCCCCTCTGTCTGTTTTTTTGTTTGTTTGGTGTGTTTCTCCCGATCTGTCTGTTTTTTTGTTTGGTCTGGTTCTCTTTCTCTCCCTCTGTCTGGCTCTCCCCCTCTTTCCCACACACACTCTCTCTCTCTCTCTCTTTCTCTCCCTCTGTCTGTCTCCCCCCTCTTTCCCACACTCTCTCTCTCTCTCTCTCTCTCTCTCTCTCTCTCTCTCTCTCTCTCTCTCTCTCTCTATTCCCCTTCCCCTTCACCTCCCCCTCCCTCTCCCCACTAACCCTTTCCCTCTCCCCCACCCCTTTCCTTTTACTATCTCTCACTCTCTCCTCCCTCTCATTCCAAGCTTTCCCCCACGTCTCAGGTCGCTCCCTGACCTCACTCGAGCTTAGCCGTGGCACTGAGGCACTTGTGGGGGAGGAGGGCGGGGGGGGGGTCACTTTGGATTAGGTCACTGGCACGGGGCAGTGACCTTAGCCCGTTAGCGAGAGGAATGCGAAACAGGATGGGAAAGAGACTTGTGTGTTGTCAGTGGCTGTTTGTTTGCGTGTATGTCTGTTTCTGTTTGCTATGTTTGCATGTACGTGTGTTGTCTGCTTGTTTGCATGTACGTGTGTCTGTTTGCTCGTTTGCGTAGGCGTGTGTGTCTGTTGTTTTTTTGTGCGCGTTCGAGTGCGTTTGTGTCTTTTTTATTTGTATGCACGTAGGTGTATCTGTTGTCTGTTTTCTTTAGTATGTATGTATATTGTCTGTTTGTGTGTACGTATGTGGGTCTGTTTTCTATTAGTTTGTGTACGTGTGTCTGTCTGTAGTTTGTGCGTATACGTTTAAACTACGTGTGTGGTTATAGGCCTATAATGAGTCAGTTTTTCATCTGTATTTCTGTTATGTTGCTGTTTGTTTGTTTGTGTGAGCCTGTATGCGTTTTATAGCCAGGTGTAACCACATATTGGTGCTAGGAGGACAATCAAATTATTTATTCATGAGTAATAAATAATAGTGTGGCGTGCACGCGGCGCCTAGGCTGCATGCTTATGTACGAACGCAGTGGCTGACCAAGGGGGGTTGGTAGGGTGTGTGGTGTGTGGATGGTAGGAGGATGGTGTGGTGGAAGGATGAGGGAATGGTGTGGTAGGAGGATGGGAGGGTAGTGTGGTGGAAGAATGGTATGGTGGGAGGGTTGGAGGGTGGTGTGGTGGTTGGGTGAAGGTAGGGTTGGGTACTGGTTGAGATGTGTATGCTTGTGGTAGGTTGGAAGGAGGGTAGGGTGCTGTGTGGTATGGTGGTTAGGGTGGTGGTAGGGTTGGGTAGTGGATGGGCATGGTTGCGGTAGGATGGTAGGGTGGATAGATGTAAAGTTAGTACGAGGGTCGTATGGTAGTATGGCCAGAGGTAAGGGTAAATAGAATGGTAGCAGGGTTAGTGGTAAGGACAATAGAATGGCAGGATGCTGGTAGAATGGTAGTTTGAAGGTTAAATAAACACGGTCATGGTAGGGTGGGAGGATAGCGGTTAATAGGGGGGGTAGGGGATAGGGACGGGGCTCTGGGAAAAGTCACTGGCGATGCAATAGCCAAATCAACAATTTTCCAGGGTTTAAACTCTTGTTCTCGAGGTATTATTTGCGATCAAATATTGCCAGCGAAAGTGCTCTTAACACCTCTTTCATTAGACGCATATCTTCGGGAGAACTGTGAATTCAAAATGAAACTACCTTTAAACAGATGAGTTAAGACACTGGATTATTTAAAAAAAAAAAAAAAAAAAAAAAAAAAAAAAAAAAAAAAAAAAAATTATAAACATAATTTTTGGCGTGTTGTGATAGATGTATTTGTGACTGAATAATTTGAGGTGAAAAAAATGAACCGATTAATAGGGGACTTTGTAAACTTAGATTAAAAGAGGGGATTAAATGTTGTTGGTGCAACCGTGCAACTTTACTGGAGTTAGAGGTTAAGTAATGATATTGAAAAGGACACAAATTAGATATAGATATATATTTGAATATATATTCATGAATAAATGAATGAATAAGTGAATAGGTCCAAGAATTAAAAAAAAAAAATAGCTGGAGAACAGAAAGAATATATATTTTATCTCTCGTTATGGAAATATTAGATAAGTGACAAGGACGTGCAGATAAGAATGTTACCATAATAGTATTTTTTTATGAATGGCGGGATTATTATTGTTATTTCCTGGTGGTTTATTGTTATTTATTCAGCCTCTTACGTATGCATGCAGTGGGTGTTTGTCGGTGTGTGATTATGCATTTATGTATTTATGTGTTCTTGGAGATTTATCGTCTGTTTGTTTTCTTTCTGTTGTTTTTTTTCGTATATTTATTTGTATTAATGTATTTTTTCGCTTTGTCTTGTGATTTATACGTATATTCATTTCCCCGTTTTTTCAACAGTTCGGTTTATGTTATACTTTATGCTTTGATTAGTCTTTATTTTTTTCTTTTATTTTTATTCATCCTCTTCTTCTTTTTCATCTTCTTTCTCCTTCTTTCCTTCTCCCTTCTCTTCTTCCTCCTCTTCTTTTCCTTTTCCTCTCCTCTTTTCCTTGTCCTTTTGTGTTTGTTTGTTTTTAGTTTATCAACAGTAATTTTCCTTCTCTTGAATGTGTCGAAAAAGAAAAGAAAAGACAGAGGAAACGAAAAGAAAACGAGAGAAATGTCAGCGAAGGGAAAACAAAAGTGTTTGTTTGCTTTGGGAAGAAATTTGAAAATACGACAAGAAGTTTTTTTTTTTCGTCTTTTAAGAAGTCTCAACTTTTTTCGGATGTGATTAAAGTTGGGTCTTTGTGACAAGGGAGGAACTTTATGTATTTTCGGCTTTGTGGTAAGATGCAGGGTTTTTGCTTCATTTTTATTTTTATTTTTTTGCTTTAAACACTAACTCACGCTCACGGGGGCGCACACATACACACGCAGGCACTCACACACACACATACACACACACTCACAATCAAAAGCACAAACGCATCTCTCTCTCTCTCTCTCTCTCTCTCTCTCTCTGTCCGTCTCCCTCTCTCCATCTCTCCATCTCTCCCTCCTTCCCTCCTTCCCTCCCTCTCTCCCTTCTTCCCTCCCCCCTCTCTCCCTCCTTCACCCTCCTCTCTCTTTCTCTCTCTCTCTCTCTCTCTCTCTCTCTCTCTCTCTCTCTCTCTCTCTCTCTCTCTCTCTCTCTCTCTCTCTCTCTCTCTCTCTCTCTCTCTCTCTCTCTCTCTCTCTCTCTCTCTCTCTCATACATCAAGACCGGGGCGGTGCTGTGAGCGAACCCGAGCCAGCCAAACACCGGGCGGTGTATTGTTACTATTAATAGAACCCACGTAAGCATTTTTTTTTCTTTTTTTTTTTTTTAGGTAGACACGTTTTTCTCCACTTTTTTGGTTGTTCCTTTTTTACGCCGCATGCAACTCCGCCCTTCATGGTGGGTGGAGGGGAGGGGGGGTGGAGTTATGGTAGGAAGGGGTGTTGGTAGGGGGGAGTGAGAAGGGAGTGTTGGAAGTGGTGTTTTTTATCGGTTATTGTGTGTTATATGAATTGCGTTATTAGGTTTATAGATGGTGTTCCGTCCAGCTGCTACGCCCTCTCTCTCTCTCTTCACCCCTCCCACCCCCATCCCCCTCCCCCCCTCCTCTTGTACCTCACCTTACCTTCCCCTTTCCCTTCTCCTCCCTCCTCTTGTACCTCACCTTACCTTCCCCTTTCCCTTCTCCTCCCTCCTCCTCCCCCTCCGTGTTCCTCACCACACACCGTCCTCCTTCCCTCCTCGCCCCCCCCCGCCCCCGCCCCCGCCCCCCCATCTCTTCTCCTGTCCTCGAAAATCCCCAAATTTAAATCCCGAAAAGGATCGTCCAAACACGTCTCTTTTGTAGCGGGATTGCGGATGTCATGGAGGGGGGGGGGGGGGGAGAAGGAGGAGAGGGCAGGGAAAAAAAAGGAGAGGGAGGGGGTAGAAGAGAAGGGAAGAGAGGGAAAGGGGAGAGGGAGGTGGTAGAAGAGAAGGGAAGAGGGGGAAAGGGGAGATGCAGGTGGAAGAGAAGGGAAGAGAGGGAAAGGAGAGAGGAGGGAGTAGTAGAAGAGAAGGGAGAGGAGGGGGAAGAAGGGGAGAGGGAGGAGGTAGAAGAGAAGGGAAAGAGGAGGGAAGGGGAGAGGGAGGTGGAAGAGAAGGGAAGGGAGGAAGAGGGGAGAGGGAGGAGGTAGAAGAAAAGGGAAGAGGGGGAAAGGGGAGAGGGAGGAGGTAGAAGAGAAGGGAAGAGGAGGGAAGGGGAGATGCAGGTGGAAGAGAAGGGAAGAGAGGACAGGGAGAAGGAAAGAGATGGATAAGAAGATAGAAGAGAGAAAAGGAGACGAAAGAAAAGGGGGAAGATAGGAGGGCGTGGTTGCGATTTAAGGGAGAAAGGGAGAACTAGAGGAGGGAGTTTCCGAATCGATTCCTAAACCGTTTATAACTTTAAATGTAGGTCAGCGTTTGGGATTTGCAGGGTGGGGAGGGATAAGGGGGAGGGAGAAGGAGAGGGAGAGAGGGGGGGAGGAAAGGGAGGAGAAGAGAGGGAGAAAAGGGGGAAGAGAGGGGGAGAGGGGGTTGAGAAAAAGGAGAAAGAGAGGAGAGGGAGAGAGGGGGGGAGAGGGAGAGGAGAGGGGAAGAACGGAAGGAGAAGAGAGGGAGAGAAGGGGGAGGAAAGGGAGGAGAGGAGAGGGATGAGGGGGAGAAGGAGAGGGAGAGAGGGGGGAGGAAAGGGAGGAGAAGAGAGGGAGAAAGGGGAAGGAGAGGGAGAGAGGGGGAGGAAAGGGAGGAGAGAAGAGGGAGAGAGGGGGTTAAGAAAAAGGAGAAAGAGAGGAGAGGGACAGAGAAGGGGGGAGGGGGTTGAGAAGAAGGAGAGGGAGAGAGGGGAAGGAGAGGAGAGGAGAGGGGGGAGGAGAGAAGAGGGAGAGAGGGGTGAGGAAAGGAAAGAGAAGGAGAGGGAGAGAGGGGGGAGGAAAGGGAGGAGAGGAGAGGGGGAGAGGGGGTTGAGAAAAATGATTAAGAGAGGATAGGGAGACAGGGGGGAGGGGAGAAAATTGGTGAAGGGAAAAGGAACTGAGAAGGGAAAGAAGATAATAAAAGAAATAAGATAGATGTAGAGGAATGGAAAGAAAACATAAGGAAGATGGAGAAATCCGAGGAAGAGAAAGGAGAAAAAAGGAAAGGGAGTGAAAGGAGAGGGAGAGGGAGAGAGAGAGAGAGAGAGAGAGAGAGAGAGAGAGAGAGAGAGAGAGAGAGAGAGAGAGAGAGAGAGAGAGAGAGAGAGAGAGAGAATGAAAGGAAGAAAGAAAGACTGAAATAAATAACTAAAGAAAGAGAGTCAGTAATCACAAGAAGATTGGGTAGAGAAGGGAGGGGGAGGGGGGGGGGATCTCGGCGCAGGCAGACGGGCGCGATGTCAATGGGTGCAAGCGTGAAAGTTGTCTCGCAACTGCATCTGTGCTCTTGATTGATTTACCGGTATTTATGCATATAAAGTTGACTTATATACATACATGCATACATACATACATACATACATACATACATACATACATACATACATACATACATACATATATGCATATATACATACATGCATGCATACACACACACGCACTCACACACACACACACACACACACACACACACACACACACACACACACACACACACACACACACACACACACACACACACACACACACACACACACACACACATATATAGATAGATAGATAGATAGATAGATAGATATGTATGTATGTATATAGATAGATGCGTATGAATATATATATTTATTTTACATCATTGCTTGTAATTATAATTATTCTTGGTATTAATGTGAACATTAGTATTGGTTACTATAGGTATTATAGTTATGATTATGATTATTATTATTGTTATTATTGATTTTATTATTATTGTCATTATTACCCCTGTTACCATTATTGTTACATTTGTTCCTTGCTCTTTCTCTTTCTTTTTTTGTGTGGTTGGGGGGGGGGAGGGGGGGTTAAAGTTCAGTTACTGGATAGGTCACATTACTGCCTCAGAGAAGTAATTGGTTTTGCCATTTTCATCAGATAAGGAAATCAGGAAATATTGTCTTAAATTAGAATGCGGTCTAGCGATTATATAATTAAATACAGGTCGTATGCCAGACAGTGGTATATAATATTAGTTACGTGTAGCATTTAAGAGCGATTATCGAATGCGTCGACAGGTGTTCAGATGGTTGATAGGTTTCTCTTTCTCTTTCTGTCTTTTGGTTCCTTTCTTTCTGGGTTTCTCGTTTGTTTGTTCGTTTTTTTTTTCTTTGCTTTGTCTTTGTCTTTTGGTTCATGTCTGTGCGGATTTCTCTATCTCTCTTTCTCTTTCTTTTTTTTCTTCATATCTGTTTTTCTCGTTCTTTCTCTTTCTCTCTCTCTCTTTCTCTTCCTCTCTCGGTCCTCCCTATCCTTTTCCCTCTCCCCATCTCCCTATCTCTCCTCCATCTTCCTCCTCCGTTCTCTCTCTCGCAAAAAAAAAAGAAAGAAAAAAATAATGTTTTCAAAGCGGGTGTCGCCTCGATCGCCCATTGAAAGGAGACAATGAACAATGATATGAAGGAAGCACATGTTGAAAGCCTTCAAACATCAAAGACAGAGAAAAAAAATGGGGAAAAAAGGAAGAAAGATCAGGAAGCAATCATAGACCGCCTCGCCTAAAAAGGAAACAAGAAAAATATGTAACACTGTGAAAGTTCGTGTTATTATTTTGTTTTATATTTTGTAGTATTGGTATTATTATTATTATTATTATTATTATTATTATTATCACCATCATTACTATCATTGTTACGTGCTTGTGTTGTTTGTTATGGGTGTCTGATATCGCTGTAGAGATAGAAAGAGACAGAGAGAGAAAGACAGATAAAGATAGAGAGAGAAAGAGAGAGGCAAAGGCAGAGACAGAGAAAAAGTAAAAAGTAACTCAAGAGAAATTTGAGTAAGACACTTCGCTCAACATGAGCTTCCAGCAATTAATACAAAAAAAAAAAAAAAAAAAAAAAAAAAAAAACTGTAAACCGAAAAAAAACTTAAGTCGTCATCATCCATATGAAAAACGAGAACGAAAAATGCATTGAAGTATTTCTTTGGAGGACTAAATAGCTCAGCATCTCACAGTGGATGCTGTATGCTCCCTTCTCCTCGGCCTCAAAGGAGTCTGTGATGCGAGATGAAATGAAAGTGATAGTGAGGAATGATAAAAATTGATTAGAGCGATAACAGAACGCGGCCAAGAAAGCTTTTGAGGTTGTTGCGACACAAAAGGTCAGAGCGGAGAAGTGGGCGCCGGGGAAATATAATGTCTGAATTATTATGGCAAAGAGGAGGTTGTGGCAACAAGATTACGAGGTGAAATGTAATATGCTGTAGAATTCTGAGAGAGATGTTAAAGTACAGGATTATTAAGCGAGTATGATGGGTTTTAACGTGGATCACAGAGGCGGTTATGCTACAAGGTTATTAAAGAAAATAGAACATACACATGCTTACGTATAATTACTCTATTACACGAGAAACGAGTAACGGGTGATGTGGTCTTTATTAACCCACGTGATGCTTGCCTGTGTCATGATATTTTCCCATGAATATCATCCTGTCATGAGGGAGATGTCGCTGGAATAACAACAAGGGATGAAATGACCGTGCAAGATGAACTGTCATGAGCGAAATGTAATACAGGAAATGTACCAGCGTGACGTAGACAAAACAGAACAGAGCGCGGGGCGGTATTGCTCGAGATAATGAAACGGAAAGAACAAAAAAAAAAAGGAAAAACAAAGAAAATGTAATGATGATGTTTAGAATATTGAAACAAACAGTTCGATTGTTCTCGAGAGCAGGCCGGAGGGAATCTCTCGTATTTTTAGTTAAGGTTTCATAACATTTAGATTAAGTTTACGATGCAGCTTGTTTCGGATTTGAGACTATATCACGCTTTATTTTGTGACGTGAATGAAAATGGAGATTAAGAGTGATAAGGAGAGTGATATCCGCTTACGACAGAGGAGTGGTTTTATCAGATGGCTTGAGGTTGTCTTGGGAAAACCTTTTTTCTCTTTGTAAATATTGATGTTTTTTTTTTTTGATCTTGAGGAATTTTTGGGGATACTTTGATATCAGCTGATTGGTTTATGAATGGAGAGAATGTGCTGTGTCATCGAAGTCTTTCTTTTGTAGTTATTTTTTTTCCTTCTTAGATGATTTGTCTTGAGTTTAAAGATATACTCGTCTTTTATGTGGAGGAGGAGGAGGAGGAGGAGGAGAAGGAGAAGGAGAAGGAGAAGGAGAAGGAGAAGGAGAAGGAGAAGGAGAAGGAGAAGGAGAAGGAGAAGGAGAAGGAGAAGGAGAAGGAGAAGAAGAAGAAGAAGAAGAAGAAGAAGAAGAAGAAGAAGAAGAAGAAGAAGAACACGACGACGACGACGACGACGACGACGACGACGACGACGACGAAGAGGGGGAGGAGGAAGAGGAAGAGGAGAAGGAGGAACAGGAGCAGGAGGAGTGATAATAATAATGATAATAATAATAATAATGATAATAATAGTAATAATGATAATGATAGTAAGAAGAAAAAAAAAATAAAGAGAACAAGAAGAGAAATAAAAGAAAATCATGAACGTTATAATCATTATTGAAAGTCACGTTTAAATGATAAGAAAAGGGATGTTAATTGAGTTTATTGGCATTTTGGGATCAGTATTTGGAAAAAAAATTATTGGATGTTGATTACTGTTCTCGGTAAGAAAAAATTAACAAGGCTTTGGTGGTAAATAATTTTGAAAAGTATTGGTTGGGTTTATGAATAGAATCAAAAGCGAATAAGTGATCTTTCTTATAAATCATGTGTTGCAACTTCCTCGCAACGCACGTGTGTAAATAACTTTTTTTTTTTTTTTTTTTTTTTTTTTTTTTTTTTTTTTTTTTGCGTTGTATAAGGTCCTTTTACGTAAACGCTTTACATATGAAAAAGGGAAGGAAAGTGGAAGACCCATTGTTCCAAGGGAGGTGGATCCGTATCGCGCGAATGTACACATACACATATACATACACGCACTCACTCACTCACTCACACTCACTCACTCACTCACTCACTCACTCACTCACTCACTCACTCACTCACTCACTCACTCACTCACTCACACACACATACACACGCACACACACGCACACACACACACACACACACACACAGACACACACACACACACACACACACACACACACACACACACACACACACACACACACACGCAGGCACATACACACACACATACACACACACACACACACACACACACACACACACACACACACACACACACACACACACACACACACACACACACACACACACACGCAGACACAGGACCCATGATACACATTACTTTTACGTACCCCGGACCAATGTACACGTACGTCCGTATTCATGTAGGTATGTATCCATGCCCGTACGTATTTATGTATGTATGTGCGTGTGTGTGTGTGCGTGTGTATGTATATATGCGGCGCCTTCATATCCCGCAGTGTCGAGTCACAATACGTCTCAATGCGACAGTCCCGGATGAGTGTATGCGTGTGTGTGTGTCTGCGTGTGTATCTGCGTGTGTGTCTGTAGAAGGTATTGTCTTACGCTGCAGTGTTCTCTTGGAGCGGGGGCCCAAGGACGTGGGGGGAAGGGGGGTGGGGAGGGGAGGAGGGAGAAAGGACGTGGGGGAAGGGGGAAGGGGGGAGGGGAGGGGAGGGAAGGAGGAGGGAGAGAGGATTGGAAGGGGGAATGGGGAAAGGGGAGGAAGAGAGGATCTAGGGAAGGAGAAGGTGGATGGGAGGAAGAAGGGATAGAGAAAGGAGGGATAAAGGGAGTGAATTTGGAGAGAGAATGTAGGGATAAGGAAGAGTAAAAAGAAAGGAGGGAGAAAAGGACGGTGGGAACGAAAGATGAAATACACAACATAAAGAAAAGAGACAAAAGGAAATCCGCTCGCAAATTTTATATAGAAAGAAGAGAAAGGAGAAGAAGAAGAGAAAAGAAAAGAAGGATAAAGAAAGAGAGGCATATAATAAAAGATAGATGATGAAAGAGAAAAGAAAAGAGAAAAAGAGAGAAAAATGGAAAAAAACTGATAAAAAACGAGAAAAAGAAATGACAAGGGAGACATGATACGGTATATGGATATTCATTTCCCTTTTTTCCAGTCCTACTTTCACCTCTGCGGAAGGTTACGGAGACACGACACGCTCTCATAACATGTAAACAAAAGAAGAGAATAAAAGTAAAAAAAAAAAAAAAAAAAAAAAAGAAGAAGAAGGAAAGAAAGGAAGATTCAGTAACGTATTCTTGACCTTCTTTACGTCCCGCTTTTAAGGTCCTTGTTGCTGCGGGGATCATAGGGCCCCAGGAAGGGCAAAGGAGGATTTCTGCGTCTCGATTTTTTTTTTGGGGGGGGGGGGCTTAGGATTTTTTTTTGGGGGGGGAGAGGGAGGGATGGAGGGGGATGTGTATTTTTTTTTTTATTGTATTTTTTTTTTTTCGTTTTCCTCATCCTCTTTTTTTCTTCTTTCTTCTTCAGTTTTTTTTATTGCTATTTCCCCTTTTTTTGCTGCTCCTCTTCCTCTTCTTCTCCTTTTCTTCCTCCTCCTCCTCCTTCCTACTCTCCTATACGCATCTGCGTCTACTTGTCCATCCCTTTTCCCCTCTTTCTGTTTCTTCTCCGCTTCCCTTTTCTCTTCTTCGTCGTCTTCCATCCCCTCTACTCCTTCCCTCCCCCTCTCTTCCTCCTCCCTCCCTCCCTTCCTCACCCCTCCCCCTACCTTACTCCCTCCCTTCCTCACCCCCTCCCCCTACCTTACTCCCCACTTCCTCCTACCTCTCTTCCTCCCTCCTTCCCTCCCTCCTACCCTCCTCCTCCTACCTCTCTTCCTCCCTACCTTCCTCCTCCTCCTTCCACCCACCTCTCTTCCTCCCCCCCTCTCTTCCTCCCCCCCTCCCCCCTTCCTCTCTTACCTCTCTTCCTCCCTCCCTCCCTCCCATCTCCTCTTTTCGCAAACGTTGGCGAACATGCGGCTTGATAAATCGGGAGCTGCAGTATCTATGAATATATTTTCTGCATTTTGCTTTCCCTCCCCCTCCTCCTCCTCCTCTCTTCCCTTCCCCCCTCCCCTCCCCCCTCCCCTTTTTCCGCCTGATTTATTTACGCTCGTGTGGTTTCGGTCCATTTAATTTCTTTCTTGTGTAAATGGAGAGGTTCCGGCGGTGGGGGGGGGAGGGGGAAGGGGTGGGAGAGGAGGAGGTGGGGGGGAGTGTGGGAGGGAGGGAGGGGGAGTCGTATTTCATCTGGTTGTGTAATGGAGGAAGTCTTTTCAGTTGGTGTGTATTATTTTTTATTTGCTGGTTTTTCATTTTTTTTTCTGTGGGTTGTTTTTTTTATCTCTCTTTCTCTTTCTCTTTGTCTTGCTCTATGTTTTGTTTCCTTCTTCGTGATTCTCTCTGTCTGTCTGTCTCTCTCTCTCTCTCTCTCTCTCTCTCTCTCTCTCTCTCTCTCTCTCTCTCTCTCTCTCTCTCTCTCTCCTCTCTCTCTCTCTCTCTCTTTCTCTCCCTCTCTCCCTCCCCCTCTCTCCCTCCCTCCCTTCCTCCCTCCCTCCCTCCCTCCCTTCCTCCCTTCCTCCCTCCCTTCCTCCCCTCCCTCCCTCCCTCCTTCCCTCCCTCCTTCCCTCCCTCCTTCCCTCTAACGCATTACTCTCCCCCTCTTCCACAACCTTTTCCCCTACAATGAAAAGACCCCCCCAGCCCTCCCTCCCTCCCTCCCTCCCTCCTTCCCTCCCTCCCTCCCTCCCTCCCTCCCTTCCTCTCGCCCCCCCCCACCCACCCACCCACCCACCCACCAGCACTACCTTGATGTACATGATCATTAATCTCATTCCTTTCTCTTGTTACAGGTGAGTTCCGCGTAGGACTACGAGCTGGCTGTGCACGAGAGGCCGTTCCCCGCCTTGGTTGGTAAGGAGGCTAGTGGTCGTGGCCTTGTTGGGTTGGTTTGTCTGTGTTTTTTGGCGTTTGTTTGCTTGTTTGTTCTATTGGGGGTGATTTTATTCTGGTTCTGTTTCGTCTGTTCGTCTTCCATCTTTTTTTTTTTTCTTTTTTTTCCTCTTTCATCCTCCTTCAACCTTCTTCTTCTTCTTCTTCTTCTTCTTCTCTTCCCCGTCCTTCATCACTTCCTCCTCATTTTCTGTTTCGGCTTCTCCCGCTCCTCCTCCATCTTCCATTTCCTCTCCCTTTCCTCTTCCATCGTCCTTCAACCTCCTCCTCCTTCTTCTTCTCCTTTTCCTCGTTCTTCATCACCTCCTCTTCCTCCTCATTTTTCTCTTCCTTCATCACCTCCTCCTCCCTTTTCTCTTCCTTCACCACCCCCTCCTCCTTCCTCCTCCTTTTCCCCTATCTTCACCTCCTCTTCCTTCCACCTCCCTTTTCTCTTCCTTCACCACCTCCTCCTCCTCCTCCTCCTCCTCCTCCTCCTTTTTCCCGTTCTTCATCACCTCCTCCTTCCTCCTCCCTTTTCTCTCCCTTATGCCTGCCAGACGGTACATCATGCCTCCTTTGCTGGATTTAGTGCGGATCGGCGGATGTCCTAAGAGGCTTTGGTGGTTGCGGGAGAAGGAGAGAGGGAGAGGAGGGAGGGAGGGAGAGGACGGTAGGAAGGAGGGAGGGAGAGGACGGTAGGAGGGAGAAAGGGAGGGAGAGGACGGTAGGAGGGAGGGAGGGAGAGGGCGGTAGGGAGAAAAGGTGGGAGGAAGGGGGAGAGAAAAGGGGGGAGGGAGAGAAGGAAGGAGGGAGAGGGAGGGAAGGAAGGAAGGAGAGAAGCAGAGAAGGATTGAAGGAAGGAGAGAGAAAGGGAAGGAAGGAGACAGAAAGGGAAGGAGGGAGAGAGAAAGGAAAGAGGGAGAGAGAAAAGAAAGAGGGAGAGAGAAAGGAAAGAGGGAGAGAGAAAGGGAATGAGGGGGAGATAAAGGGAAGGAGAGAGAGAGAAAGAGAAAGAGAGAGAGTGGCAGAGAGGGAAGGGGATTCCCCGGATCATGCCTTGATCTTTACGTGTTGCGTCACGTTTTCTTGTTGACTTATTTAAGTTTACATTGGCTTAGTGTGAGAGGGAAAAGTTACGAAGGATAAAAAAAGATAAAAAAGAGAGAAAAAAGGGGAAGGAGGAAAAGTCAAAGGAAGTTCAGAAAAGAGAGGGAGAGGGGAGAAGAGAAGGAGAGAGAAAGAGAAGGGGAGAGAAGAAAGAAAGGAAGAAAAAGAGAGAAATAGCGACAGCGATCATAACAATTACCAAGAAATGAAAACGTTAAGCAAGAATTTGCTCGTAAAAGATAGGCCAAAAAAGGGGGAAAAAAAAAAGATATATGTTTTGTACCCAAGCTGCTGTTTTATCATTCCGACAATTCCTAAGCCGGTGGAGGGAGGAATGGAATTACTTTTCTCATTAGCTCTGATTAATCGCCGTCCCGAAGGTGGGAATATCACAGAGGGAACGACTCGA
>NC_091562.1:39359591-39364591 GCF_042767895.1 Penaeus vannamei
CATCGCCTCCTTCCGTCGCTCTTTCCATTTCCTTCCCCTTCCCTTCTAGCATGCTTCATTTCCATTTCCCATTTCCTTCTGTTGTTTCGTTTGAATGTTGTTATTTTCATTTTCCTTTTTTCATGATACTCTCCCCCTTTTTTATTAGTCTCTATTTTTTTCGTCTTTTCTCATTATGTTCTAGTCCATTCTCCCTTCTCATCTCGCTTGTTTTTTCTTCAGCTTACAATCTCTCCCTTGCTCTCTTTCTCACCTTTCTCTTTCCTTTCTCCCCTTTCATTTCCTTCTCTTCCTCCCTCCTCCCATTCACCCCCATCCTCCTGCTCCTCCATCCTCCCCTTCCTCCTCCTCCTTCCTCCCTCCCCCTTCTCCTCCCTTTCCTCCCCCTTCTCCTCCTTTCCTCCCCCACCCTCCTCCTCCTCCCTTTCCTCCCCCTCCTCCCTTTCCTCCCCCGTCCTCCTCCTCCTCCTCCATCTTGGCTCCTCAAACAACAGTTTAGTAACCCCCCTTAAAATAGCCAAAGAATAGGACTGGGTGTTTGTGTTGGCCTGTACTGCCTGCGCCGCTGGGACTGGGCCAACACCTACCCTGGGACTGTACACCTCATGTTACGTAGCGCTGCCCAGGTGGGTGTAGAGGTGTGAGGGTGGGTGTAGGGGTGTCGAGGGTGGGTGATGGGGTGTCGAGGGTGGGTGATGGGGTGTTGGGGGTGGGTGTATGGGTGTCGAGGGTGGGTGATGGGGTGTTGGGGTGTCGAGGGTGGGTGATGGGGTGTTGGGGTGTCGAGGGTGGGTGATGGGGTGTTGGGGGTGGGTGTAGAGGTGGGTGGAATAGGGGGCCTGATGGAGGGTATTCGTTTGTGTGTGTGTGTGCGTGTCTTTGTGTATGTGTGTGTGTTTGTCTGTGAGTGTAGATCAGGCACAGACAGGAAAGGCAAGAGCAAGGAAAGAGGAGATGGAAAGAGAAGAGCAATAATTAAAACTTCCAAAAATCGGGAAGAAAACGTGTTGGAAAATCCGAGTGAGTTAATTAATGCACCGCCAGACAACACCAATTAAGAGAGAGTGCGTTGAACAAAAAGAAAATAAACAACAAACAAATACACCAAAGAACAAGAAATAGAATTAAACCCGAGAAAAAAAAAAAATAAAAGATCAAATAACAGTTAGTTAGATGGTATAGTTCGTACTAACGGGGTCCACTCACGACGGGTGGGGGAGGGGGGAGGGGGAAGAGGGAGGGGGGGGGGGCTGAGCAAGTGTAGTTAGCAGACTCCCGTGTCGGCCAAACATCGCCAAGGCATCTGGGGATTTTCGCCCCCCTGGGAAACCATTTCTTTGGGCTTTGTTTGTTTCTTTCTGTTTTTGTTTGTTTGTTTGTTTGTTTGTTTGTATGTTTTTTTTCTTTCTTTCTATTCTCTTCTAGGTCTGTTTCTGGTCTGTTTTTTTCTTTTTCTTTCTGTCTCTTTTTATCTCATCTCTTTTTTATCTTTTTCTTTCTATCTCTTGTCTCTTGGGGTCTGCATGTTTTTACTGTCTGTTTTTTTCTTTGTCCCTCTTCTTCTCTTTCTCTTCTCTCTTCCTCTTCTCTTTCTCTTCTTCTTCTCTCTCTCTTCTCTTCATCTTCTCTTCTCTTCTACTGTCTGTTTTCTTCTCTCTTCTCTGTCTCTTCTCTTCTCTTCTCTTCTCTTCTCTTCTCTTCTCTCTCCTCTGTTGTTTTATCACTTATTCTTTTCTTCGATGCGTCCTCTTCGATCTTGACATTGTTTTTCCAGAAAATTTATTATTTCTATTGTTTATGTTCGTCCGTTTCCATCATCATCATCATCATCATCATCATCATCATCATCCATTTCATTATCGTAATCACATGTAGACGTTGTGTGAGATTGATCATGATATAATGTTATTGAAAGCGCAGCAACAGAAAAAGTGGTAAGTAATTTTTTTTTTTAAGCGTCGGTGTTATGATGATGTATTACATGATTCACATTTTATTTCTTGATAGTTTTAAATCACATTGTTATTTGTTAATTGGATTTATCGGAAAGGTGTTCAAGATTATTTTGAATGTGAGGGATTGTTAACGTTCACGTGTGCGTGTGTGTGTGTTTGTGTGTGTGTGTGTGTGTGTGTGTGTGTGTGTGTGTGTGTGTGTGTGTGTGTGTGTGTGTGTGTGTGTGTGTGCTGACGTATTTACTTGATTACGCTCGCACGTGTGAGGCGTAAGAAAAAAAAAATGACAAGGAAACCCCCAAACCACGCCATGATTCCCTCATTAACCCCGATCCCTAAAGCCCCGCCATTAATTCCTCATTAATCCCGCGCTCGTCTCTTGCGGCGTCCCTTTTCGGTGCCCGGATGAGGGATGATCAGCTGGTGGGCGGGGCAGAGCGGGTGACGTCACGGCTTGCTTGGCGGCGCGCGGTAGAAGGTGGACGAAACGACCCGAACTAAAAGGCCCTGGAAGTTTTTTATATTTTTTATTTTTTTGACAGTCGAAGTGGTGGTAGGGACTCGAACTGTGGTTGTGTGAGGGAGGTGGCATGAGGGGTATCTTGCTTGTTACTTTTTGGATTTTTTTTTCGAAGGGATGGATCGAAAATTAAGGTTATGTTGAGAATATCGAGGCCAGTCCATAGGTTTTGTGTAATTTAACATCTGGAAGTTAACTTTGATATCAAAAAATATATTTACATTGAAATATTAAGGACAAATAACATCTTGAGAAGCAAAATAAGAGTGATTTTGACTTTCTAAGCGAAGATCTATTATAGGCCTATATAGTATCAAATGAGATCCGTAACGGCGATTGATAATTTTATAAAACTTTTATTTGGTTTACATAAAGATGATAAGAATGATAACGATAATGATATAAAAAAGAATAACAGATACATCACCAACGAGAACAATAAGTAAAAAGAAAAACAACAAAAGTGATGTAATTCTAATAACCGACATTTGTCATCATCAGCGCATTTGTCACTTTGTTCCTAACCTGAAAAAAGATGATGGAACAACTCCAGAAGTTAACAATTCAATTAGTAATTTGTTTCTCCCGCGACGAAGTCTCCCATCGGCATTAACTTCCGCGAGAAAGCCGTAAAAAAAAGAGAGAAAAAAGAAAAAAGGGGGGGGGGGAATATTGGAAAGTTCTGGGCGCTCGAGAATGGATGCGAAGGTGCAGTTAAGGTCTTGTTTTGGTCCTTTTTTTTGTTGTTTTTGTCGAGTTTTTTTTTTTTTTTTGGGGGGGGGGATAGGTAGGTTGTTTGAATTTTTGTTTTGTTTTTCTGTTATTAATATAGCTTTAGGGGTGATTATAGTTTTAAAGAGACAATTATTGTAATATTGATTATGATGATCATATTTGTAGCGGTTTTGATCCCACTGTTAGAACGAAATTGCAAGAAGACGGAACAATGGAGTGAAAACAAAAACAATAATTGTGTTATTATATTTCCTTTAGTGACTGGAATCGCAAGAATTTCATCTCGTACAAGGGCATGGGAAGGGGAAAGAAGCGAAGGAGAGAGAAAAAATAGAAAGGGGGAATGAAGCAGAAACGAATAAAAGGGTGAGGGGAGCAGGAGGAGAGGGTGGAAGAGGAAAAGGAGAGAGTGGGTGAGGAGGAAAAAAGGGGGAGAGGGTGGGGGAAAGGGAAGAGGAGAGGGAAGGAGGGGTGGGAGAGGAGGGGTGAGGAGAGAGGAGGAGGGAGGGTAGTGAGGAAGGGAAAGGGAGAAAAGGAGGAGAGGAGGAGTAGTGAGGGAGGGAGAGGGAAGGGCAGGAGGAAAGGGTAGTAAGGGAGGGGAGGGGAGGAAAGGAGTAGTAAGGGAGGGAGGAGGAAGGGTAGTAAGGGAGGGGAGGAGGAAAGGGTAGTAAGGGAGGGAAGAGGGAGGGAAGTGGAGAGGGTACTGAGAGGGAGGAAGAAGGGGGAAAGTAAATGGGAAAGAAGGAGGGAGAGGGGAGGGGAAGAGGAGAGAGTTGTGAGAGAGGGAGAGGAGAGGGGAGGAGGGCGGGCAGGGAGGCGATGCATTTCAGTGCATTCCTGGCTCTTAAAAAAAAGAAAAAAAAAAAGTGTCGTCCCCGGAGGTGATTTTCTCGTCGACTGCCGGCGTTGCGAAGTTGAAAATTTTGTCTCGATTAGATTCCACGGGGAATGCCTTCTCCCCCCCCCACCCCACCCCCGCCCCATCCCCCCTCTTTTTCTTTTTCCTTTTCCTTTGCGTTGTTCCTTTTTTCTTGTCGTATGGAGAGTGATGGTAAGATTTTTTTTTTTAATTCCCCCCACCCCATCCCCCCCCCCTTTTTTTCTTTCTTTCGTTATTCATTTTTCTTGTCGTCTGGAGAGTGATGGTAAGATTTTTTCTTTTATTAATTCTTTAATATATTTAGATTTATAATTGTTTTGTGCGGATGCATTAGGGTGTTCTGCTTTCGGTTTGATTTCGATTTTAGAGGGTTATGGAAGGATTTCAGCTTTTCGTCACATCAAAATCTGAAAATCTGGAAATTCACTTTGTTAACGATTCAGGTGATCAGCGAAATGGAAGTCCTCCGGGCAAGAAATTTACCCCAGAATCCCAAGATTTTTATTTATTTATTTATTTTGTTATTATTTTGTTTATTTTTTGGGAGGAGCTAAAATGAATTGAAGATTGAGGCAGACAGACAGACAGACAGACAGACAGGATGGGACAGATCCAGAGACAGAGAGAGATTAAAAAAAAAATTAAATGAAGGTCGGTAATGGTATTTATAATTCCTTTTTTCTCCTCTCTCGTCTTTATTACTATTTTCTTCTGGGCCTGTGTTTGTCTCCATGCATCTCCATCACGGAAATGGAACAAGACGCCCTAAAGGAAATAAGAAAGGGGGAAAGAAGATACCAAGAAGAAAGGAAATTAAAGGAATAAGAAATTGAGAAAACCTCCTGTCAGAAAATGACGAATTGGACACGGAAAAGAACGATTGCAAAGGGGGGATGGGGGTAGAAGGTAG
>NC_091562.1:39369591-39379591 GCF_042767895.1 Penaeus vannamei
TTTCTTTTTTCTTGCTGTCATTTTTCTCTTTCTTATTCTTTTTTTTTCTCTTTCTCTGTCTCTCAGGCTGTCTCTGATTCTTTCTCTCTCTCTCTGACACTCTCTTTCTCACTCCCTCTCTCTCTCTGACACTCTCTTTCTCACTCCCTCTCTCTCTCTCTCTCCCTCTCTCTCTCTCTCTCTCTCTCTCTCTCTCTCTCTCTCTCTCTCTCTCTCTCTCTCTCTCGCTCTCTCTCTCTCTCTCTCTCTCTCTTTGTTGGGTTTCTTCTTGTCCTCTTTTTTATTTTTTTCTCCATGCTCTTGATTCTTGGACTACCGCCTGTTCTCTTTACATTCCTTTCTATTTTCCATTCTCTTAATTCTCCCATATCTTCTATTCTCCTTCCTCCCTCATATATTCCATGGAATATATGAATTACAAAATTATCACACAAACGAGGCATTTCCGTCCCTACCTGCGCTGCAAACTAATTATTATATTTTCTTTCTTTTTATTCCGTTTATCCATTCGATCGAGTTAGATTTTTTTTCTTTTTTTATTTATTATTTTGTGTGTCGGGAAAGCGTACTTTTTATTTTTTTTATTTTTTATTTATTTTTCTTCTTGTGTCGGGAAAGCGTGCATAGGACATAAAGTCTAAGAGAGAGGAAGGGAGCGAAGGAGGGAGAGAGGGAGGGAAGGAGGAAGGGGGGAGAGAGGGATATGGATGGAAGGAAGGGGGAGGGAGGGAGGGAAGGAAGGTAGGTGTGAGCGGGAGGGAGGAAGAGAGGGATATGGGTGGAAGTGAAAGAAAGAAGGGAAGGAAGGTAGGCGTGAAAGGGAGGGAGGGAGGAATATGGATGGAAGGGGGAGGGAGGAAGGGAGATAAGGTGTGTCAGAGAAGGAGGGAGGAAGGGAGATAAGGTGTGACAGAGAAAGAGGGAGGAAGGGAGATACGGTGTGACAGAGAAGGAGGGAGGAAGGGAAAGAAGGGAAATGAAAGAGGGAGAGAGAGAGAGAGGGAGGGTACAAGTATATTTATTTTATATATTCCTGTTCATGAATACTTTTCGCGATTTCGCAGGTACCTCTGCATGTATTCTCGTTTATGGATGAAGTTCGCGAGATCAAGAGTATCCATATTATAGCCACATTTATATATATATATATATATATATATATATATATATATATATATATATATATATATATATATATATATATATATATATATATATATATTTTTTTTTTTTTTTTTTTTATCCTTTTTCTATTTCTTTTTCTTTTCGTTTTTCTTTTCCTATCTTTTCTTTTTTCTTCTTTTTTTCTCTTTTTGTATTTATTTATTTATTTATTTTTTATCTCACGCGTGTTTTCCACTTATCCGCGCCTACAGATAAGAGTAAAGTGAAACCAGCAGACACAAAAGGCCCCGCAAGCAGCTAGCCGTCGGCGCTGACACACGAGTGCTTGCGGGATCGCTTTCAACACACATACCTTCCGTGGGTGCCTGTGTGACGCGCGTAGCCGATGAGCGGAGTGTGTGTGTGTGTGGGCGTGTGTGTGTGTGGGCGTGTGTGTGTGTGTGTGGGGGTGTGTGGGGGGGGGGCGTGTGTGTGTGTGTGGGGGCGTGTGTGTGTGTGTGTCTGTGTCTGTGTCTGTGTGTCTGAGTGCTAGTCAGTGAATGTGTGTGTCTGCGTGCTAGTCAGTGCGTGTGTGTGTCCCGTACGTGCGTGTTAGCAAATTTGTCTGTGTGTGCGTCATGCCAGAAGAAAAGAGAATTCGTGCCTACCTTCGACAGATAAGAGATAAGGACAGAGAGCGAGTCCCGCTGGCGTCCCGGTGGCCTTGTCCTTAACATTTCCCCCCCGAGGTTCCCGTTGCTCCATCCACCCCCTGAGGCGAGTTCCTTCGGGGGGGGGGGGGGGTTGCTGTTGCGGGTTGTTCGTAGCATTTTAATCTGTAGGAGGATTGTGCAAGATTGCACACACGCTTTCGCACACACACACACACGCAGACGCATATGTAAGAGAGATGGAGAGAAGGGAGAGATAGATAGGAAGGGGAGAGGGAAACGAAGAGCTAATAGAGAGAGAGACGGAGGGAGAGGGAGAGGGAGAGGGAGAGAGAGAAAGAAAAGAAAGAGAGAGAGAAAGAAAGAAAGAGGGAGATAGAGAGAGAAAGAAAGAGGGAGATAGAGAGAGAGAGAAAGATAGAGGGAGAGAGAGAGAAAGAGGGAGAGAGAGAGAGAAACAGACAGGCAGCCAGACAGACTGACCGCGAGAGATAGAGCAATATATAAACTCGTAGTGAAGGGCAAAGAGTCTGCCATCACTGGTATGAACTGGAAGACAAACCGCTCAAGCCATGTAGGCGCTGGAGAACTTTCCATCGGCTTTTTTTCCCTGATGCTTGTGTACATTTCCTCCTCCTCCTCCTTCTTCTTTTTCTTTTTCTCTTTTTCCTTCTTCTTCGTCTTCTTCTTTTCTTTTTGTTCTTCTTTTCTTATTCTTTCTTCTTCTTTTCTTTTTTCTTCTTCTTCTTCTTCTTCTTCTTCTTCTTCTTCTTCTTCTTCTTCTTCTTCTTCTTCTTCTTCTTCTTCTTCTTCTTCTTCTTCTTCTTCTTCCTCCTCCTCCTCCTCCTCCTCTTCCACCTCCTCCTTTCCTTCCACCTCCTCCTCCTCCCCTTCCACCTCTTGCTTCTCCTCCTTCTCTTCCACCTCCCCCTCTTTCTCCTCCTCCTTCTCGCCCTTCTCCTCCGTCTCTTCTTCCTCCTCCCTATCACCCTCCTCCTCCGTCTCTTCTTCCTCCTCCTTCTCCTCCTCCTCCTCCAGCGATCAACATGTAACTTGTAGCCTGATCGCAATGCAAATTAATCGGGGTCGCTTTCTAGTAGGAAATCAATTTCTTAAAGGGAAGAAAATAGCCAGAATGAACCAGAGTCGAGCAACCTTGAAGAACGCGAAAACATGGTAAGGAGTTGATGTTTCCGTATATAAAAAAAACTAGGAATAGATTAAGAAAAACAAACAAATAAAAGCTAGTTGAATTATAAGAAGTAGGAGGAAGAGAAATAAACATAAAAGAGAGAGAAAGTGATAAAAAGGGGTTTAAAAAGATACAGAAATTCGAATTTTCAAAGCAAACCGCAACCGTCCTTCGACTAACCGAAAACACGTAACGGATTTAAAGAAAGGTTTCTGGTTAGGCACTTTCGTCATTTACGGGATTTCATCTCAGGTATATTACTGTAACTATTTTTTATGTCAGGTATATTACTGTAACTATTTTTTCTCTCTTGTGCTATATGAGTATTGATGTCATATATCACCATTTATTTTCTTGTCTTTATTACTTATTTTTTTTCCTTTTTTTTAAAGGTAGGTTGGGGTTTATTTATTCCAAATATTTCGATTGATGTCTTTCTCTATTTGTTTATTTATTTATTTGAATTTTGGAGACGTTGTTAAGTTAGTTTGTTATATTTATGTGTATGGAATCGTGCTTCGATGTCGGGACTCTGAGTTGCGTGGATTTCGTGTGCAAAAGAACCGGTATAGAGGCTTCTTATTGGATAAAGTTAGCTCGGCGATATTGGGGGTATATCGCTTGCGTGGCTGCCGAGGTGTTGAGGGGAATACGGGTATTGGGGAGGAAATTACAGCGCCAGATGTCTTAGATGCTCTCTCTCGAGCTGGTTGTCTGTTTTTTTTCATATCTATTTTTCTTTCTTTCTTTCTTTTTCGTTTTTTTATACTTTTTCTTCTCTTCTTTCAGTCTCTCTCTCTCTCTCTCTCTCTCTCTCTCTCTCTCTCTCTCTCTCTCTCTCTCTCTCTCTCTCTCTCTCTCTCTCTCTCTCTCTCTCTCTCTCTCTCTCTCTCTCTCTCTCTCTCTCTCTCTCTCTCTCTCTCCTCCTCTCTCTCCCTCCCTCCCTCTCTCTCTCTCTCTCTCTCTCTCTCTCTCTCTCTCTCTCGTCGTCTCTGGTGAAGAACAAACAATCCAAATTGGCCTACACACATCGGGAGACACCGCTTTAAAATCACCCGCATTTCGCTACAGTTCAGCATTTTCATACAGTAAGCATAAACAGCATGCACGTGTGACTGACGCCAGCTCAGCGCAAACACCGACAATTACAAACGCAAACACAAAACAAAAGCAACCTCGTTTACCCCGTATGGAAATGGATGTAGATAGCACTCCCACGTGGCGGCGGCCCCCGTCGGCTGTCGTAGCTTCCCCCTTTGTGACTGTGGGCGAGTGTGAATTTGTTGCTGTGCGGAGGAGGGAGAGGGGAAGAATGGAAGGAAATGAGAAGAGGGGAGAGGGAGGGAGGGCGAGAGGCATATGGATATATATATATATATATATATATATATATATATATATATATATATATATATATATATGTGTGTGTGTGTGTGTGTGTGTGTGTGTGTGTGTGTGTGTGTGTGTGTGTGTGTGTGTGTGTGTGTGTGTGCGCGTGTGTGTGTGTGCATATGTACATATATATACATATGTATATATATGCAAACACAAAAAAAGTATTAAAAAGTATATATATTTATTTATTTATATATGTGTGTATAGAGAGAGCGAGGTGAAGAGGGAGAGAGCGAGGGAGCCGGGATTGGAAAAAAAGGGAAAAGGGAGATGCCAACAGATACGGAGAGGGGAATCGAGAAGGGTTGCCTCCCCTACCCACCAACCCCTCGCCCTTCCCCACCCCCGCGTCAGCTCCCCCTTGCCCCTCTCCCTCTGTCCCTCGCGGAGAAAAATCCTTCACCAAAAGTCCTGCCACAGACGCACTGCAGCCGGTCGTTCCGCAGTGACGCAATGAGGACAACAGGAAGAACACGCATAAAAGAGGGGGAGACGGACAAACCAATGGATAAAGGAACAACGAGGACACCGAGGAAGAACGAAAGGGAATTGGGAAGAAGAAGAGGATGGAGAGAGAAAGGGAGATAGATAATAAAACAAGGGTTGGAGTGGTGTTAGCAGTGCGGAACCGGTTATAGTGGGAAACACTTGTTGAATCTGCGAGACAGATTTCGCGAAGACGTCAGCGGGAGGAAGGCAGAGTGGTTTTGTCCGCAGTGCCGATGGGCCAGAGAGGGAGACGAAGAAAAAGAAGAGAAGAAAAATATAGGGTGAAGAAGAAAAAGAAGAGAAGAAGGAAAAGAAAAAAAGAAAAAGAAAGAGGAGAAGAAGAAAAGGAAAGAAGAGAAGAAGAAGAAGGAAATGAAAAAAGGAAAAAGAAGAGAGAGAAAAGAAAAAAGAAGAAAAAATAGGGAAGAAGAACAGGAGAAGAAAAAAGAAGGGGAGGGTGGAAAGAAAAGAAGAAAGAGGAGGAGAAGAAGAAGAAAAAGAAGTAGGAGTAGGAGGAGAGCGAAGAAAAATATCGGAGGAAGAGGGGGAGAATATGTAAACGGTCGAGAAGAGGAAAAAATAATTTAACAAAGATTGGAGGTGGGGAAAGAGAAGACGACGTTAACGAAGATGGAAGAGGAGGAGGGGGGAGATGAAGAAGACACTGACGAATTCGGGGGAGAGGAGACTAAAACAGAGCGAAGATAAACGAGGGAAAGAGAGGAAGTGAGAGAGGAGGAGAAGAGAAGCTTCACCCGCAGTTGCAGACCTTCCCCCTGCAGAACGGCCCATGTTCCAATGTTAAGAACTCTCTTCACCATCAGCTTTTTGTTTTACTTCGCTGGAAGAGGGGGAGGCTCGCATGCAGTGTTATCACTCTCATGGTTATTCGATTCCGTTACTATTAAAAAATATAATATATGTATGTATTAATAGACTACCATATTGAAGATTGCAGTTGTAGAATGAGCGTTTACTGTTCGCCAGCGAGGAATATTAAGTTTGAGAGAATTTAGCATTCGTTTTGTTTCATATCAGTGACTGCGAATCGGCATTTGGATGGGTATTAACGTTTTAACGTGAAAGAAAATTTGGAAACAGGAAACAGCTGAATGTTGAAGCCGGAGTTCCCCATTGGTCTGTGATGGTACACAGTGCCTGGTGTCCAAAGCAGTCTGAGCTCTGATTGGTCGAGAAACATAAACATGGGCAGTGCAGATTTCCATCCTCGACGATGATTGGTCGAAACTCATGGAAAGTTTTACGCCCCGCTCTTGTTTCTAATAGGATCGTGTTCCTGCATGACTGTCAGTCGTAATAGAAAACCCCCATGCCTGAAGGTGCAGAGTGTGCAGGATATTTCGTAAGGGAGAGGAGTTGAGGCGTTGGTGGAGGAATTTCCCGCCGTCTCCGCCTCTGACACTCGGCTTCGCGCCTGCCTCCCGCTGGCGACGTTTTCTCTCCGTCGGTGAAAAAGAAAACGTAAGGAGGCGAAATGTCACTTTGAAATTATTTTCTCTGCCTCTCTCTCTCCTCTCTCCTCCCCCACCTCTATCTCTCCTACCCCCACCCCTCTCTCTCCTACCCTCACCCCTCTCTCTCCTCACCCCACCCCTCTCTCCCTCTCCCCACCCCCTTTCTCTCCTCTCCCCTCCCCTGTCTCCTCCTCTCCACCCCTCTCTCCCTCTCCCCTCCCCTCTCACCCTCTCTCCTCCCCTCTTTCTCCCCTCACTCCCTCCCTCTGTTATATCAGTAAAGTAGGTAATGCTTATTGCTGTACCAAATAACTCAGATTTTAGGTCACATTCTGTTAGCGAGGCTTGTCATACACGCTGTCCGAGACGGATGTCCTTGAGCCAAAACAAGTAAATAAACAAATAGAAATAAAGCAAAGGAGATAATAAGTTGTAAGCAATGCGGGCAGCGGAGACGGTGCCGAAGAGCGCCAGAATGCGGGCAGCATGCGCATTAGGTACCAAAGGACGAGGAAATTCTTTTGAAGGATGATAACGTAGATATTTCGCACGCTCTCCGGACGAAAAAGGGGAGAGAGAGAAAAAAAATAATTGGAAATGCCAAATCAGGCTGACGTTTTTTTTTCTCTCTTTCTTTTTTTTTTGTTCTTATTGTCTGTCATCCTTTTATAAGCGTACTGGTTTGTACTGGAAAGTCCTTCCACGTGGGCAGAGGCACGGGTAGGCTGGATTGGAAAGATATCTAAGCTCTATGGCATGCGGTGTTTATCGATCTCGGCCTGTCTGTCCGTGTACGTCTTTTCTGTATAGTTTTTTGCTTCTTCTCTTTCGCTTTGTTTCTAGTGATCTATGTATGTATGTTTCTTTTTCTCTGTTTATTTGTTTTTTTTTGGGGGGGGAAAGTAAAGAAAGTGGGAAGATAATAAGTATATATATGTGTGTGTGTGTGTATGTGTGTGTGTGTGTGTGTGTGTGTGTATGTGTGTGTGTGTGTGTGTGTGTGTGTGTGTGTGTGTGTGTGTGTGTGTGTGTGTGTGTGTGTGCGCGCGTGCATACACACGTACGCAAAACACACATTTACATACACGTCTGTGTATGCATTATAAATAAATGTTTTGCAAAACGGATAATTCCAGCGTTTGGAAACTGTAATCTCATGTCTCGTGGGAGTCAAGGACACCGTGATAGGGGGAGGGGGGGGGGCACTGGGGCAAGCAAGCAGTCAGCGGGATCACGTGACCTGTCCTGAATTCGGAATGAGAGGGAAAATTGGAGGTATCGTTGAAGTTATTACTTTGTGTTATATTTTTATGGCTGGCAGAACAGGATGCAGAGAAAAAATACGGAACAATCTTGCAAGCTATATATATATATATATATATATATATATATATATATATATATATATATATATATATATATATATATATATATATACGGAACAATCTTGCAAGCTATATATATATATATATATATATATATATATATATATATATATATATATATATATATATATATATCTGTGTGTGTGTGCGTGCAAAGAAGAAATATACTGATATCATGATGTTATTATATTTACGGATGCTACTTCGGACTCTGAATTAATGATATTGAAATATAAGGATATAAATAAGAAATAAAAAGATTAATTAACTTCCTATCCTTATCTTTTTTCCCCAATATTCAGATTTTTCGACGCAGCTTTGAAGTTTATTTTTTTCTTTTTTTTCGTCTCCGCCTCGGTCAAAATATAGGAGGGGAAGGGGGGGGGCGAAGGGAAGGGATAAAAGGCCTGGTATTGCAAAGGATGTTTTGCTTATGATGCACAGTTTGCAAACTATTGAATATGCAGGCTGTCACACAACTTGGTACATTTTTAGGCTGTGTTTGGGAAAAAGAATTTCTCGAAGATTTATGGTTTAAATATTTCGAGTTTTAATCATTTATTTTTTCAGCTTCGAAGATTTACTGCCGAATGTTTTCTTGTCTTTTGATTTTTTTTGTCGATTTTCTTTGCAAGTATTTGTTCATTTGAAGATAGAAAAAAAGAGGCAAGTTTCTCAGTTTTCAATTCACAATTATCTTTCGTATGATTTTCCTTCTGTCGTATGCTTTCGGAATTGTATGTTTTGTTGTTGTTTTTTTTTCGTGTGATTTTCTTTCGGAATTGCATATGTTGTGTTTGTTTTCTGTTTTTGTTTTGTTGACGATTCTGTTTGTTGACATTTCGTTTTCATTTATTCGAGACAGGTTCAGTGAGTTCTCCTTGGCACTGTTTGGGACGAATTTAGGCGTGTAAGTTGGCCGTCGGTTCGTGTCCTTGTGTTCCGTGGCTGTCATCTTATAGGGGGCACTGTTTCATGCAAGACAGAGGAGGCGACGAGCAAACGACCCACTTAAGCAACGAACAATCTAGTTCTGGGGGGATTTAGTGCTACGCGGCTGATTGTTCCGCTTGTTCCACTTGCTTATTTGCTTGTTCCACTCGCTTGTTTGCTTGTTCCACTTGCTCGTTTGCTCGGGTGGGGCGGATGGATGACAGGCGCTTGTTGGGTGGTGAAGTATTGGATCGTCTGGGTGATTTATGTCGAGGGTCTGGGTGGAGGTGGAAGGGGAGAGGGTTGGTGGAGTGTGTGTGTGTGTGTGTGTGTGTGTGTGTGTGTGTGTGTGTGTGTGTGTGTGTGTGTGTGTGTGTGTGTGTGTGTGTGTGTGTGTGCGTGTGTGCGTGGGCGTGTGTGACATAGAGAGAGGGAAACTGAGACGGGTAGAGAGAAGGAGAAAGAGAAAGAGAGGGAGAGAAAGGGAGAGGGCGAGAGTGAAAGAGAGAGAGCTCACAGTCACGCACCGCACAAGCCGAGGCACGTTTTACCTTCCTTAAGCTCGTCCCCTCTTTTCCCCTCATTCCCCAATCACCGAATCTCAGAACCATTTCTTTTTTTCTCTCTCTATTAGAAAATCTCATTTGTGGGCGTATCGAGACGGTCCTGGGGGGGGGGGTGAGAGGTAGGATTGAGCGGGAAGGGGGTGGGTGGGAAGGCAGAGGGTGAAGGGGGGATAGGCGGGGGGGGGGAATGATAGGTTCCTTAAGAAGTGATGGATGGTGCCAGATCGGGCCGCGAGATGGGCGTATGGGCGGCCTTACCTCGTCGGGAATTGAAGATAGAAGTGACTTGATGGGAATATATGGGCGGTGGATTGTTGGGGGGAGGGGGAAGAGGAAAAAAGGGGAATGGGTGGAGGAGATGATGGAAGGGCCAGAGGGACAGGGGGAGGGGATGTGGGGTGGGTAAAGGCACAGGTGGAGGGAGGAGCGGGGGCTTGGATATGGGACATGGGTGTGTGTTTGGGGGGGGGAGAATAAGGAGGAGGGTGATTCGAGGGAAAAAGAGGGGAGGGGGCTACGGGTGTAGTATATACGGTTGAATCAGAAAGTGAGATGAGGATTTAGGCCCTGGGGGATTTCTCTCTCTTTCGTGCAGGCTTTGATGGGAATTAAGAGGAATTTGAAGGAAGGGGGACCCTAGTGGGGGGGAGGGGGGCATGAAAAAAGGCTTTGCATCTTCGATTGCACCTTTTTTTTTTCTTTGGGAGGTATTTCATCATTATTTATGTTATTACTTTTTTATTATCGCCATCGTGATTGTTATTTGATTCTGTTCATCTATTTTCTTTTT
>NC_091562.1:39384591-39389591 GCF_042767895.1 Penaeus vannamei
GGGTACGCTGGGGGGTGGGGGTGGGGGTGGGGGTGTATGTCATCTGCTGTGTCCTCGGGGGGGTCTTCTCTCTCTCTCTCTTGATCTTTGTTTGTTTGTTTTGTTTGTTTGTTTCTTTGTTTTTCTTTTTTCTTTCTTTCTTTCTCTTTCTTTCTTTTCTCTTTCTCTCTTTCTCTCTCTCTCTCTCTCTCTCTCTCTCTCTCTCTTTCATTCTCTCTCTCTCTCTCTCTCTCTCTCTCTCTCTCTCTCTCTCCTCCCCTTTCTTCTCTCCCCTGTGGCCTTCGGGGTACGTTGTAAGGGAGAGGGAAAGAGGGGGAAGGGAGGGGGGGTTGTGGGCAGGTGCTGTTGGGATTTTTTTTTCTTTGTTTTCTTTTTCTTTTTTTGTTGCTGTCAGGTTATTTTCTGTTTTTCTGTTCTCTACTATTTTCCGAAAAAAAGTTGAAATGCAAAAAAACAGCAACAACAACAAAAAACACGAAAGCATGAGCGAAAGAGAAAGAAAGAAAGAAAGAAAGAAAAAAAACATTTCCAGTATTGCTGCCACCACCCCCACCCCCACCCCCCAGCAGGCGAGTCATGCCGTAAAGCGGAGCCGAATCTTTGCTGTTTATTTGATTTCACAGCTCGTGGGGCTTCGTTTGCGGGGGGGCAGTGAGGGGAAAGAGGAGATCTGATCAGGGGTGGAGGGGGGAATGGGGGGAGAAGGGAGGGGGGCAGGTTGGGTTCAATTATAAGGTATCTAATTATGTCGCTGGAATTAGTGATATTGACAAGTGTTGTTAGTATTATAACTTTTTGTTATGGTTGTAATTAGTGTCATTATTATTATTATTATTATTAACATCATTGTTAATATTATTGATAATATTATTATTATTATTATTATTATTATTATTATTATTAATAGCAGCAGTAGTAGTAGAATCAGTAACACTATTATTATTATTATTATTATTATTATTGTTATTATTATTATTATTATTATTATTATTATTATTATTATTATTATTATTATTATTAATAGTAGTAGTAGTAGTGGTAGAAGCAGTAACACTATTATTATTATTATTATTATTATTATTATTATTATTATTATTATTGATATCAATATTATTTTTTATGTTTCTTGTTTACATTCTCGCTTCATATTAGCTTTTCCTGTCCTTGTTATGAACCGAGATCATTATACTTCAGGGGAACTTTTCCTGAATCCGGCGAACTTGCGGAAAGATGACTTAATTGGTGCCGAAAGTTGCGCTGATTTGGGGAAATGAAGCAGGGGATAAGGAGAGATCATGAAGGGAAATGAAGACTTGAATTAATTAAGACAACGCCCCTGCTCCGGGTACGTCTTCTCTCCCCTCTTGACGGTCCCTGAGGGATGGGGTGCGTTCTCCTCCTGCTCCTCCTCCTCCTCTTCCTTCTAATCCCTTCTCCTCTTTCTTCCCTTTTTTCTTTTTCTTTCTCTTGTATATTTTGTGTTTTTTTTCTTCCTCTTCCTCCTTTCTCCTTTCCCTATTCCTTCTTCTCCGCTTCCTCTTTCCCCTTCTCTTCTTCGTATTCCTTCTCTTTCTACTCCTTTTCCTCTTTCTCACCCTGTTTCTTGATTATCCTTTCTACCTCTTCCTTCACCTCCTTTATTTTCCTCAATCTCCTTCACGTCCTCCTCTTTCTCCTCCTCCTTCTTTTCCTCCTCCCCCCTCCTACTTTTCCTCTCCTCCTCTTCCTCCTTCTTTTCTTCCTCCTCCGCCTTTCCTCCTCCTCCTCCTCCTTTTCCTCCGCCTTTACTGGGGCTTCAGACGGTGAAACCCGAGTAAAGAAAAAGTACTTTTTTTGCATACCTGCAGCGAGAGGGAAAGAAAAAGACCGAAAGAGGGATATGAGGAGACGGAGGATGAGGAAAGGAGGAGTAGGGTGAGGGAGGAGTGGGGGATGAAGTATGAGGGAGTGTGGAGGTGGGGTTGAGGTGTAAGGAGTTTGGGTGGAATTGTGTGGGAACGCGTGAGGGTAAGAGTGAGGTGTGAGGGAATGTATGAGGTATAGAGGAGTTGTCTGGAGGTAGAGTGTAAGTATGAGGAGTTTGTAACGGTTGGATGGCGGTATGAGGGAGTGTTTAGAATTAAGAGGCATGAGGGAAAGTGAGGTTGGAGGAAGAGGGTATATGGATCATTTACAAGGGGGTTAAGATGGAATGAAATGTGAGGGACTGCATGGAAGTATGAGGAAGTGAGACAAGGAAATGCGAGGAGAGTGAGGCAAAGGGATATGAGGAGAGTGAACCAAGGGGATGTGAGGAGAGTGAGGGAAGGGGACGTGAGGAGAGTGAGGGAAGGGGACGTGAGGAGAGTGAGGGAAGGGGACGTGAGGAGAGTGAGGGAAGGGGACGTGAGGAGAGTGAGGGAAGGGGACGTGAGGAGAGTGAGGGAAGGGGACGTGAGGAGAGTGAGGGAAGGGGACGTGAGGAGAGTGAGGGAAGGGGACGTGAGGAGAGTGAGGGAAGGGGACGTGAGGAGAGTGAGGGAAGGGGACGTGAGGAGAGGAGAAAGTCGCAGTTTTGGAAAGTCTGGCTCCCTCTCAGGAACAATCCGATCAGGCTACGGGGTCTTAGCGACTCACAGATTGTGTCCAGGTCTTTGGGTCTTTGAGTTCGACGACTGCCGAGTCTTTGGGAAGTTATGGGCCCGGGAGTTGGACTTGTCTGCATTGGGGATATTTCGGTGGCTTTCGTCTGTCTCTGTCTGTCTCGTGTCTGTCTTTTTTCTCTCTCTTTATCTTTATTTTTTTCTCTCTTCTCTTTCTTCTATCTTTCTCGTTCTCTCTCTCTCTTTCTCGTTCTCGTTCCCTCTTCTCCCTTCTCTCTTCTCTCTCCTCTCTCCTCACTCCTCTCTCTCCTCTCTGTGACGTGCATTTTGTTTACTTTTTTTTTTCCTTTTTATTGCTTATGTTTCTTTATTTCTTGCCCCTAGTTCTACTCTCTTCTCTCCTCTGGCTCCTCTTTCTTCTCCCTCTTTTCCCTTCCCCTCTTTCTCCTCTCGATTTTTCCTTCCTTTTTCTTTTGCATATTTATTATTACCTTCGTTATCTATTTCCTTTCTTTCTTCCTCGACTGCAACGTTGTTTATAAATCATTTTAAGATTTACTCGGAGGAGAAAATAAAATAGTGATAAGAACAACAAGAAACTGGAGGTGGTCTTCGGATTTTGATTTAACGAAGGAAGAAAAAGAAAAAGGAAAAGAAAAAAGGGAATGTAGGTCAGCAGGTTGTCCTGACATGCGGAGAATAAATATTGTATTTAGTTGAAGAAGGAAGAGGTGGAGGATGAGGAGGAAAGGAAGGAAATGGAGAGAATGTGAAGGAGGTGGTGAAGTAGGAGACAAGAGAAGGGGAGGAAGGAAAAAGAGAAAGAGGAAGGGAGGGGAACGGAGGAGGGAGGGAAGAAAGACAAATAAAAAGAAAAGATGAGGACGGAGGGGGAAGGTATGGGAAAAGGAATGAAGCTAAAATGAATAGAAGAGGGAACAGAAAATGAAGAACAAGGAAGAGAGGAATAGAAGGAGAAGAACGAGATCTGACCCACCGGCGTCGATCCCCATATAAACCAATAGAGAAAAGGCGGCCTCGTCCTTCGCCTATCACCCCTCCGGTTCCTCTTCCTTCCTCTCTTCCTCCTCTTTACCCTCTTCCTTGGCTTCTTCCTCTTCTTTGGTCTCTTCCTCTTTCTTCCTATTTTCCAAGGTCTCATTATTTCTCTTCTTTGGTCTCCTCCTCCTTCCTCTCTTCCTTGGCCTCCTCCTTCTTCCTCTCTTCCTCCTTCTCGCCCTTGGCCTCCTCCTCCTTCCTCTCTTCCTTGGCCTCCTCCTTCTCCCTCTCTTCTTTGGCCTCCTCCTCCTTCCTCTCTTCCTTGGCCTCCTCCTCCTTCCTCTCTTCCTTGGCCTCTTCCTCCTTCCTCTCTTCCTCGGCCTCCTCCTCCTCCCTCTCTTCCTTGGCCTCCTCTTCTTCGTCGTTGTCCTCTCTCGTGTCGCCTTGTTCATTTTCATTTTCCAACCCTTTTGTGTATGTGTGTGCGTGTGTCTTTTGTCCTATTGTGATGTTCCCCTCCTTCGTTCGCATTTTGTTTGTGTAGAGTTTTGATTAGGTTGTCGTGTTCTGTTTGCTGTTTTCTTTTTCTTCTTTTTCTCGTGCATTTTCTTTTTTTTCTGTCTTTATCTTCGGTTTTTATTCTCTTGTTCCATCTCCTTCTTTCAAGGCCTGCTCCCTAGCCTCTCATTCCCTTTCTTTCATTTCCTCCTCTTTGCCTTTCATCTCTAGTTCTTTCTCCTGTACCTCTTTCCGTTCCTCCTCCTTCCTATCTCTCTCTTCCACCTCTCCTTTTCTCCTCTCCCTCTTTCCATCATCCCCTATCCTCCTCCCTCTCTCCATCATCCCCTTTCTCCTCCCTCTCTTCATCATGCCCTATCCTCCTCCCTCTCTCCATCATCCCCTTTTCTCCCCTCCCTCCCATTTCCACTCCATCTCCCCCCTTTCCCTCTCTCTCTCTCCTCCTCTACCCCTCTCCCCCTCCCCTCTTCCCTCTCTCTCCACTCTCCCTCCCCTACCCTACCCCCACGTCACCCCCCACCCACCCCCTATCATAAGACTGTCTCGCCGGTCATGTTACGCAGATCGGCCCTAATGTCGCCCAAAAGAGGCAGTGGAAATCAATGGAACAGCGACGAATATGATGTCCAATTTGAGGATCGCTAAAGGAACGGGGGGAGGGAGGGAGGGGGGGAGAAGGGGGGAGGGGAAGGAGAGAGGGAGGAGGAGAGAGAGAGAGGGAGGGGGAAAGGGGAGATGGGGGATGGGAAGGAGAGGGAGGAGGGGAGGAAGGGGGGAAAAGGTGGGAGAGGGGGGATGGGAAGGCGGGGAGGGGGAGGAGGAGAGAGGGTGGAGAGAGGGGGATGGGAAGGCGGGAGGGGGAGATAGAGGGAGTAGGAGGGGGGTGTGAGGGAGGGAGGG
>NC_091562.1:39404591-39409591 GCF_042767895.1 Penaeus vannamei
GAAAATGCTTCAAGTTTACGTGTTTTATATATATATTTTTTTTTTCTTTCTTTCTTTCTTTCTTTTTCTTTTCTTTCTTTCTTTTTCTTTTCTTTTCTTTTCTTTTCTTTTCTTTTCTTTTCTTTTCTTCTTCTTCTTTTTTTATGCGGCAGAATATCAGTTTAAGTTATGTTGTTTTTATAGCGTGTTGCATAGTTGATTTCGTATGTTCTCTGTATGTTTGGATTATTTCGTCTATGTTCAGCATATTTGTTTTATTTACATTTTGTATTTACTGCTATTTTATTATTATGTAATGTTTTTTTATTTTTTATTTTTAGACAAGCGGTAATTTGATCATCATTGCTCACGTGGAATTTTATTTTTCAAGAATGAAAGAAAAGTATGAATGGGTAAGGAAATTTAATTGAACGAACAAAAATAAAACGAAATCAGAAATGAAATAGAAAAGCGGAAATCAAACAGATGAAAATAAATGAATAGAATAATTCAAGAGAGAGAAAAAATCATGAAAAACAATCACAAATCAAGGAAAAAAAAGAGAAGGAAAAATAAAATGTAATAGAAAAATAGAGGAAAGACAAGAGACAGACAGACAGACAGACAGAGACAGAGATCACGAGTGGCACGGGGTCTGGACTCGTACGTTGCCACGCCCCGAGAAGAACAAGCGAACAAGCGAGAAAACAAGCGAGCAAGCGAGAAGAACAAGCGAGCAAGCGAGAAGAACAAGCGAGCAAGCGAGAAGAACGAGCGAACAAGCGAGCAAGCGAGAAGAACAAGCGAGCAAGCGAGAAGAACGAGCGAGCAAGCGAGAAGAACGAGCGAACAAGCGAGAAGAACGAGCGAGCAAGCGAGAAGAACAAGCGAGCAAGCGAGAAGAACAAGCGAGCAAGCGAGAAGAACGAGCGAACAAGCGAGCAAGCGAGAAGAACAAGCGAGCAAGCGAGAAGAACAAGCGAGCAAGCGAGAAGAACGAGCGAACAAGCGAGAAGAACGAGCGAGCAAGCGAGAAGAACAAGCGCTTTGACGGACTCGTTAGCGGACTCCCGAGGACTCTTTTCGCCGCCCCCCCCCCCCCCCTTTGGCCGCGGAGAGGGGGAGGGGGTGATTGAGGTATGGGTTGAGGGAAGGAGGGGGGGCGGTGGGGAGGTGATATAGGTATGAGGGAGGGAAGAGGGAGAAGGTGGAGGGGAGGGCGGAGGGAGAGAGTGAGGAGGGAAGGATGGGAAGAACAAAGGGAGGGATGAGACAGAGGGGAAGAAGGAGTGGGAGAGAAGTGGAGATGCGATTGGAATGGGAACTAGGAGAGGTGGATGATGAAGGAAGGAAGAGAAGAAAAAGGGAAAGAAAATGAGGACGAGAAAGAGAAGAAAAACGAAAAGAAAATAAAGCTAAAAAAAAGTGAAAAGTAAAAAAAAAAAAAAAATTCAAAAAGTGCAAGGAAGTGAAAATGACGAGAGATACACAAGCCTAGAAATGTATCCACGAA
Organism: Penaeus vannamei; assembly: GCF_042767895.1. Taxonomy (NCBI): domain Eukaryota; kingdom Metazoa; phylum Arthropoda; class Malacostraca; order Decapoda; family Penaeidae; genus Penaeus; species Penaeus vannamei. The sequence continues at coordinate 39,406,084 of NC_091562.1, forward strand.
GTTAATCAAGTTTATGAGCACCTGATAAGTTCGCAACATTTTCTTGGGAGCGCGAGGCAGATCCTGAAATGGCCGAACTTCAGATATTTGATAAGAAATAAGAGGACGGAGAAGGAGGAGGAGAAGGAGATAAAGGAAAGAAAATGTAGGTGTAAGAGATAACGAAAAGAAAATGGGGGGAAATAGAAAAGAAGGAGGCAAAAAAAAAAAAAGAGGAAAACAGAATTAAAAAGGCAAGAAAAAGAAAAGGAGAGAGGAGAGTGAACCGGAAAGAAAGTCAATGAAAAGAAAAAACAAACTTAATCCCTGAACGATAGACAGTGAGTCAGCATGAAACCAGAACCCCCCCCTCCCCTCACCCCACCACACCCCCACCCCACCCCGGGCGTCTCACGAAGAGCATGTAAATAAAATACCTACGAATTCCATGTGAAAACGAGGTGTTTATCTGTACGGGAGTTTGTGTAGATAGTTAGGTACTTACACATACATGTGATTGTACATCTGCGTATGGTCATGTACTGGTGCTGGCACGTACAGGCACTGGTGATGATGGTACACACACACACGCGCACACACACACACATACACACACATACACACACACACACATACACACACACGCACACGCGCGCGCACACACACACACACACACACACACACGCGCACACACACACACACACACACACACACACACACCCAACGCGCACACACACACACACACACACACACACACACACACACACACACACACACACACACACACACACACACACACACACACATACATACGCACGCACGCACGCACGCACAGAGAGAGAGAGAGAGAGAGAGAGAGAGAGAGAAAAGAGGGAGGGAGAAAAGAGAGAGAGAGAGAGAAAAGAGAGAGAGAGAGAGAGAGAGAGAGAGAGAGGGGGGGGGGGCAGATGCGACCGTTCATTGGTGCCAGGGAATATGAGCTCAGTTTGTTTGTTCAGGGAGGACGCCCGATAACCACTGGATTGGCGAGGGGTGGGTGGGTGGGGGTGAGGGTGTGCTTAGGGAGGGGGGTAAGTGGTGGGACCTGAGGGAGGGGTTTGGGTGGGGGGTGGGGGGTGGGGATGGGGCTGTGGGAGTGGGCTTAGGGGTGGGGTGTTTGGGGATGAGGGAGGGGTGGGGGGTGGGGGGTGAGAGATGGGTTAGGGGTGGGGGGTGGGGGCTGAAGGTTGCTGGTTACGGGTGTGGGTGGGGGGATGGGAGAATGGAGTGAGGGTAGGGCATAGGATGAGAATAGGAGTGGAGTAGAGTGAGGTATGGGGAGGGAAGGGAGGGGGAGAGGGGGAGGATGGGAAAATGGGAGGGGAGTAGGGTGGGGACTTAGGGAGAGGGTAGGGAGAGAGGGGGTGCAGCGAGGGGGAGGGAAGGGAGATGAGAGGGGAGCGGCGTAAGGGGAGTGGATGAAGCATTTCTCATTTTCTTTATTTTCCTTTCTCTGTCCTCCCTCCAACCTCCCCCCCATCTCTCTCTCTCTCTTTCTCTCTCCTTCCCTCTATCCCTCTCTTTGTTTTTAATTTCCCCTCTACCTCTTCCCCTCTTTATCTCTCTCCCTGTTTCCCCTCTTTCCTCTCACCGCTCCCTCTCCATATTTAGGAAAAAAACAAAGGCTTTTTGTAATGCGATATTCAAAGGAATTTTGATTTACATATCGTAACACAGGAGTTTATTCGAACCATGTATGTTCATATATTTTTCGAAATATATTTGCATGTAGATTTGAATGCTTGGTTCCGAATTGTAGATTTACGGTATTTTTTTTTTTATTTATTTATTCGTTTACGTGGATATTCGTTTATCTGTTTTTTTTTACTATTTGTTCGTTTCGTTATTCTTGTTGTTTTTGTATGAATTGGAAAATGAAATATTCATTTGCATGGATTTCGTCATTTTGTCTGGTTTTACAATTTAACTTCATTTTCTCTGTTTTCATTTTCCTCTTCTCGTCATTTTTTCTGTTATTACATTTTATCTTTTCTTTTTTTTTCTTTTTTCCATGTTTCCCATTTTGTCCATGTTAATATGTATTATCTTTTTTTCTCTCAGTTTAACGTATTTATTCATTTTTTAACGTTTTTTCCTACCATTTTGACTTTCCTTTTCTTTGCTTCTATTATTTTACCTTTTTATTTATTTTTTCTCTTGCATGTTTTCCGTGTTATTTTATTTCTTTTTTCCCCCATTTCTCTTACTCATTCCATTTTTTTCTTATCTGCTTTGTCCCTATTTTCATATTATTTCGACTCCTCTTTCCTCTATTCTAGATTTTCTATCCTTCTATACTTTCTTTCTTCCATTCCTCTTCCCTCTTTCGTTTTTTTTCCTTCTTCCTTTCAGGTATCTTTGATGAATAGGCCTATGCTAAGCTCGATTTATCTCCCGTCATTAGGCCTAAGTTCTTTTTTCAATAGGAAATTTGTCGTTCTTCATCCAAGGAAGTGGTTTGGTTTATCCCTTTTATTCTATTTTCTTTCGTTATATATTCTTTCGTTATATTCTTTCTATCTGTTTATCTGTTCGTTGTATTCCTTTTATTGGTTAATTTCTCTGTCTGTTTCCCTTATCTTGATTTTCACCCTCACATTCTTTCTCTCTCTCGCTTTCTCTTCTCTCTTTCTCTCTCTCTCGCTTTCTCTTTCTCTCTCTCTCTCTCTCTCTCTCTCTCTCTCTCTCTCTCTCTCACTCTCTCTCTCTCTCTCTCTCTCTCTCTCTCTCCTTCTCCCTCCCTCCCTCCCTCCCTCCCTCCCTCCCTCCCTCCTCCTCCCTCCCTCTCTCCCACCCCTTCTCTTCTTCCTCTTCCTCTCCATCTCTCGCCTTTACTTTCGATCACCCTCATATGTCGTCCTTTTTGATCACCATTTTTTACCATCTTGTTCTGCCTCATCTCCTTCACTCACAGAATTCCTCCTCATTTCTCACCGTCTCACCTTTCGCGGGAGGAGACGAAGAGGGAGGAGAGAGAGAGGTATTGTGTTGGTATCAAGCCAGACACGGTAATTTGTCGCTTTTAAGGGCCCGTGTTTTTTGTTTTTCACAGTTTCTTTCTTCCCTCATGTTTTTGTATTTATGTTTGTGTTTTTTGTACTTTTTTTCGTTTTTTTATATTATTTCCTTCGGTTTCTCTTTTTATTTATTCGTGGTAAGGATTTAGGCAAAGTGAGAGATGAGACGCCACGCCTGTTGGAAAGTCTGCGTGGATCTCTATCAGTGTGTGTTCATGGCCTCATCCATCTCTCTCTCTCTCTCTCTCTCTCTCTCTCTCTCTCTCTCTCTCTCTCTCTCTCTCTCTCTCTCTCTCTCTCTCTCTCTCTCTCTCTCTCTCTCTCTCCTTCTCCGTTTGTTTATCTCTGCTGGTCTCTGTACCTGTATTTCTGTGCCTACATCTGCCTCTCTGTCGTATCTCGCGATGTTCAGTGTATGCGTGTGTCTGTGTATCTGTGTGTCTGCGTCTGTGCATGTGTATTAGTGTGTGTAT
>NC_091562.1:39414591-39419591 GCF_042767895.1 Penaeus vannamei
TGAAAGGAGGTCGAGTGGGAGAGGTTCCTTCGCGGACTTTGAAGATTCGAGAAGTCCTACGAAGTCCGGGAGGGTGGGGGTTATATGAACACACAGATCGATCTCCGACGGGAATGGCTGGTGTTAATAAACGTTTCGAATTGTAAACATTTCGAAGCGCAAACTCTTCGGAGCGCAAACCCTGAACAGAAGTGCAAACATTTCGAACTCCAAACGTTTCGAATTCAAACGTTTTGAACTACAAGCATTCCGAAATCAAACGGTTTGAACTACAAACGTTTTGAAATCAAACCTTCCGAACCACAAAACCTACAAACTAAAAACGTATTGAACCAAAAACGTTTCGAACTACAAACGTTTCGAACCTTTGACACGCTCGCGCCACGGAAGCATCGAAGCCAAAGGCAGAGATCACCCAAGAGATATCTATTTATGTATCTATGAACGTACGTATTGCACGCCTGTGTGTACACGCGTGTGCATGTACGTACGCATGTCCGTGTGCGACCGAGACAGACACCGAGAGTGAAAGCGCAAAGAGGATAAAAGCGGCAGTATCCGATAGTCGAGGACAACGAGATCCCATGGCGAAGGAGAGAGACTCCGAGAAAACGTATTTGCATTTTAATTAGACGAATCTTTGAGAGCTTCGAGGGAAGGATCCGCGGCACGGATTCCGGTCAGAGTTCGCACGTCGCTCGCTCGCTGATTACGTGCAGTGGCTGATGAGGACGGCGGGGGCGTGGCGTCTTTATTATTGTTATCTTTATTATTGTTATTGTTATTATCATCATCATCATCATCACCATCATCATCATCACCATCATCATCATCACCATCATCATCATCATGATCATCATCACCATCATCATCACCATCATCATCATCATCATCACCATCATCTTCATCTTCATCATCACCATCATCATCATCACCATCATCATCATCATCATCATCATCATCATCATCATCATCATCATTACTATCATTATCATTACTATAGTGTTCGATATACTTCAACCATGTTTGAAGACCATGAAAAAAATAAATTTGAGGTGGAAATGAAATGAGAGAGAAAGGTAGGAACACGAAAAAAACTGACATCGATAACGAAAAAAGGGTATACGAAAAAAAAAAGAAAATGGGTTAAAGAAAAGGTTATGCCACTTCATCAGGATCGGGTTCTCAGAGGGACGGCGCCCTTACAGCCCTCTCGCACAAGGGCCAATATCGGAGGAGGAGAAGTTCCCGTCGACGATTCAGCGAGAGAAAAACTTTTGTGCCGTCGAAGGTTTTTGGATTCCGGCCGTCTCTCCTTCGCTGTTTTCCCCTTTTTTTTACTTTTCTTTTTTCTTCTTTCTTTTCTTTCTGTTCTCTTTCTTTCTTTCTCTCTTTTTCTGTCTTTCTCTGTCTCTCTTTCTCCGTCTCTCTTCTCGCTTCTCTCTCTCTCTCTTTTTCCGTCTCTCTTCTCTCTCTCTCTCTCTCTCTCTCTCTCTCTCTCTCTCTCTCTCTCTCTCTCTCTCTCTCTCTCTCTCTCTCTCTCTCTCTCTCTCTCTCTCTCTCTCCTTTCTTCTTCTTCGTGCCAGGTACTCGTGAGTTCGTTTTATTATTATTATTGTTAATTTATTTATTTACTCATTTATTTTTATTGTTTATTTTATTTTATTTATTTATTTATTTATTATTATTATTATTATTATTTTTTTTTTTTTGAGGGGTGTGTGATGGCGTTGATAGCTTTTTTCTCGGAAGAATCTTATATGGTATTATTATGCGTGTGTAGTTTAGTTCTTCCCGTTATAATAGAGATTTCCGAATTCTGTGAAGCCGACATTCTTCCCTCCCTCCCCCTCTACCCTTCTTCCCTCCCTCCCCCTCTACCCTTCTTCCTTCCCTCCCTCCTTCCACAATCTCCTCCTCTACCCTCCACAATCCCTCCCTCTACCCTCTACAATCTCTTCCTCCCTCCCTCCAACCTCCCTCCTCTTGCCTGATCCCTTCGTCACCTTTCTCTCCTCCTCTCTTCTGCCCCTCCTCCCTCCTCTCATCTGCCCTTCCTCCTCCCTCCTTCTTCGCACGTCCCTTAGAGTCTCAAGGCATTATCAATCCATATTAACATCTCGTTCGCGACCGTCTCTTTCTCCTCCTCCTCCTCCCCCCCTCTTCTTAATTTTGTTCTTCCTCTTCATCGTCCCCCTCCTCCTTCTTTCCCTGCTCCTCCTTTTTTTCTTCTTCTTTTAGCTCTTCTTATTTTTGTTATTCCTCCTCCTCTTTTTCATCTTCTTCTACTTCCTCCTCCTCCTCCTCTCCCTCCTCCTTAACTTATTCTTATTCTTCTTTTACCCCCTCCTCCTCCTCCTCCTCCTCCTCCTCCTCCTCCTCCTCCTCCTCCTCCTCCTCCTCCTCCTCCTCCTTCACCCCCACCTTCGTGTGAGGTCGATATCATCATGAATCCTCAAGACTGCAATCGGTGATAGGACAGGGGGAGAGGGGGCGGGGGGGGGGTGAGAGGAGGTCGTGGAGTAGGATCGTTATGAGGTATCCCCCACGCACGCACGCACGCACTCACGCACGCACGCACGCACGCACGCACGCACGCACGCACGCACTCTCTCTCTTTCTCTCTCTCTCTCTCTCTCTCTCTCTCTCTCTCTCTCTCTCTCTCTCTCTCTCTCTCTCTCTCTCTCTCTCTCTCTCTCTCTCTCTCTCTCTCTCCCTCTCTCTCTCTCTCTCTCTCTCTCTCTCTCTCTCTCTCTCTCTCTCTCTCTCTCTCTCTCTCTCTCTCTCTTCTCTCTTTCTCCCTCTCTCTCTCTCCCTCTCCCTCTCCCTCTCCCTCTCCCTCTCCCTCTCCCTCTCCCTCTCCCTCTCTCCCTCCCTCTCTCTCTCCCTCTCTCCCTCTCCCTCTCTCCCTCTCCCCCTCTCTCCCTCTCCTCCCTCCCTCTCTCCCTCTCTCTCTCTCTCTCTCTCTCTCTCTCTCTCTCTCTCTCTCTCTCTCTCTCTCTCTCTCTCTCTCTCTCTCTCTCTCTCTCTCTCTTTCTGTCTGTCTCTCTCCCTTTCGTACCTTCGTCCGCGGCGAGTCTTCCCACATAGTTCAGATTGTTGGAGTCGGACTTTGGTTTATTTGCTGTTTATTTCGACGATTTTATTTGATTCATTTTTTCGTGTAGTCTTTCTGGGGATTTTTCACCCGTTTTCGTATTGTTTTTTATTCGTTTTTGTATATTGTTTTAGATTATTTCGCTTATATTTCGTATTTTCTCTCTTTTTAAGTTAGATTACAAATAATTTATAATTTTTGTCGTGTATATTTCTTATTATTTCGAACTTTTTAAATTGTTTTAGGAAGAAAAAAGAGAGAGAAATGGCATAGAGAACGTGATTTATATCTTCATGGCCATAGTTTGTTTGTTGAAAGGTATTAGGTATAAGTAATAGGGGAAGGAAGATGAGGGAGAGAGGAGGAAAAAATGGGAAGAAGCAACTGGAGAAAGATAATAAGGAGAATAAAGAAACGATGAAGACTTCTAATTGTAAAATCATGATAGACAAAAAAGGAAAAGAAAATGGTGGTATTTCATCGAAGAAAAGGCGAAGGAGCAGAAAAGACAAGAACAATAACAAAAATACGATAAAGAAGAAGAAAGCAAGAGAAATATCTCCATAAAAGGCACGAATGAGAAGAGAATCCTGCAGATAAGAAAAAGAAAATGAGATAACAAAAATATCGCCAATTCTGCCCAGGGAAAGAGAAATAGTGAAATGTATCCACACGCCCACATTACCTCGGTGGAGCACGGGCGTCGCGAACACTTGTGCAAACACGCGGGCGGAAGGTACAGATCGACTAATCTGGGGAAAATGTTCAGGGAAAGAAGGGGAGAATCTGCCTTTTAAATCTGCTTTTTTATTTATTTACATTTTTATTTTGTTCGACTTTCCTATTATTATTATTATTATTATTATTATTCCTCTTCTTTCTTCTTTTTCTTCTTCTCTCCTTCTTTTTTCTTCTTCCTTCTTTTCTATTTCTCCCATTCTTCTTTCTTCTTTTTCCTCTTCCTCTTTTTTTTCTCCTATTCTTCTTTCTTCTTTTTACTCTTCCTCTTCTTCTTTCTTCGTCTTCTTCCTTTTCGGGTGAAATCTGCTTTCGAATTTATAGGATCAGTCTTTGCATTTGATACAAGGCTGTGTGGTTTTGAGTTCGCCCCGATTTCAGAGGGAAATCTGCTTTTAAATCTGGATCTCGGTAGGGTAATGTATTGGAAATCTGCCGTTGGATTCTGCTTCATGGGAAATTTCTGACTGGAAGCAAATCTTTGAGGTTACTGAAGGGAAGAACCTATATTTTGACTAGCCCAAAGGGTGGGAGGGGGCGGTGAGGGGAGGGGAGGGGGGGATTTGCCTCCAAATCTAACCCTTTAATCTGCCATTGTGAACCTACAACCTGAAGGAGAAAAAAAAATCCTCTGTAGCTTCATTTCAATCTGTTTGGAAGATAGGATTCAAGGGGAGCGGGGGGGGGGGGGGCTACCCGATTTCGCAGATGCAGGACTCACGCCGAACACGTTTCAAACAAGACAGCGAAGGGAAGAACGGAGAGAATAACAAAACCACGTGCTCTCTCTTGCTCTCCTTGTCTGTCATTTGTTTACATTTTTTTGAAAGAGAGTAAGGTGGAGGAGTTTGTTGAATACGCGAAAGAGAGAAAAGGGAGGAGAGGAAAAGGGATGAAGGGGGAGAGGGGAGGAGAGGAGAACAGAGGAGGTGAAAAGGAGAGAAGGGAAGAGTAGAATGGGGAAAGGAAAAGAAAAGAGAAAACAGGAAAATATAAGAATAGGAGACGGGAGAGGAAGGGAGTCAAGAAGAGGTGAAAAGAGGAAGATGGGAGACAAATAGAGGAAAGGAAGAGCATGAGAGAGAAAAAAAAAAAAAAAAGCTCATAAGAAACTAGAGAGAAAAAAGAGAACAAGGAGACTATAAAAATAACATCAATATCAAGA
>NC_091562.1:39427091-39429591 GCF_042767895.1 Penaeus vannamei
GAAGGCGATAAATTCGAGCGTACAGTTGTGAGTTACGTGTGGATATGTGGGATAATTTAGCGCCATTGAACGTGCGCATCTGTGAAACGGGAGTCGTTACCCGCAAATGGGTAACTGATAACCGTCGGCAGGTGGTGATAGGGGGAAGGAGGAGGGGAGGGGGGAAGGAGGGGGGGAGGGATAGGGGGATGGTGGTAAGGGAGAGAGAGAGAGAGAGGGGAGGTAGGGGGAGATGTAAGGGAAATGGGGGGTATTTAGGGAGATTGAGGGAGAGAGAGAGAGAGGGAGAGAGAGAGGGAGAGAGGGAGAGAGAGAGAGAGAGAGAGAGAGATTTGATTTGATTTGATTTGATTTGATAAGATTTATTTACAGAACAGAGAGAGAGAGAGAGAGTATAATGGAGGAAAGAGAAGTGGGTAGGTGGAAAGAATCGGCAGTATTTGTGGTTCAAGTGAGCTTTGTACTTGGACACCAGGTGAATGCCAGGGAAAGAGGAGAGCTCTCTAAGTTTCCATGGGATTTAGGTGAGTTTTATTAGAGGGAAAGGAGAGGAAACGCTGAGCTCGGATTACAGGTGAGCTCTGTGCTCAGCTAAACTCGGGTTGAAGGAGAGAAGTTCAGGCTGGACCGAACTGCAAAGAACTTTCGGAATATTGTTTGGTAACTTCAATGAAAGGGAGGTTTCGGAGGAGCTCTGAGCTCGGATGTTCAAGTGAATAAATATAGACAAAAGAGTTCTTGAATTCTAACATATACTATTACGAATTGTGACAAGTTAACAAGTCACAATTTATTAGGTATTGTGACAAGAGTTCTTGAATTCTAACATATACTATTACGAATTGTGACAAGTTAACAAGTCACAATTTATTAGGTATTGTGACAAGAGTTCTTGAATTCTAACATATACTATTACGAATTGTGACAAGTTAACAAGTCACAATTTATTAGGTATTGTGACAAGAGTTCTTGAATTCTAACATATACTATTATGAATTGTGACAAGTTAACAAGTCACAATTTATTAGGTATTGTGACAAGAGTTCTTGAATTCTGCCTTAAGGTGAATGCTATTATGAAATCCAGAGAAGCCATAGCACTAAACGAAAAAAAATGCCAGAAATATTTTTTCCTTCACTTAAGAAAGGCATTGTCGTCATATCACCATTAGATTCACTTTGCCCGGACTTTTTGTTTATTTTATTTTATTTTATTTTATTTATTTATTTATTTATTTATTTTTTATTATTATTATTTTTTAGCCAGCTTGTGTTCGTGAGCCTTCGGAGCTCCGGGACTGTCAGAGAGCCGGGGAGAGAGAGGCTGAGGGAGTTGTAAATCACTTTAAAGGGGAGCAGGTATCACGATGCACACCTGATAACGCCGGTCGGGTCGCCGCTTAATCAACAAATTTATCGCGATTTTGGGAGAGATGGAGGCCGGTGGAGAGGGGTGAGGTGGCGCGCGGTGTTGCCGGATCTTTTTTTTTTCCTGGTGGAGGTTTGGCAACGGGTATTTTGTGTGTGGGGGGGGGAGGTGTTTGTGTGTGTGTGGGACGGGGGGGTTTTGTGTGTGTGTGGGAGGGGGGGCTGTTTGTGTGTGTGGGAGGGGGGGTTGTTTATGTGTGTGGGAGGGGGGGTTGTGTGTGTGTGTGTGGTGGGGGGTGTTTGTGTGTGGATGTGTGTGTGTGTGTGTGTGTGTGTGTGTGTCCGTGTGTGTCCATGTGTCTTTGTGTGTGCGTGTGCGTGCATGAAGTATGTATGTGAATTTGTACCTTATGTCTGTGCGTGTGTGTGTGCTTGTACGCGATGCTAGCAATTCATTCGAATATATCTTGCGTGAGGGTGAGGGACTTCCTCTGGGGAGCTGTCGCAGCCGCCACGTCCTCCTTGACAAGGGATTGTTTAGATATCTGCAAAGGAGCGGGAAGCCATTTTCATGAAGCTATGTTTAAGATATTGATGATGAAGCGAGGCTGAGTGTAGGTCAAAATGATGATGATAGTGATGATGGTAATTGTGATGATAATTATAGCAATGATTGATGAAGCTAATGATGATTGTTATGGTAATGATTATAGTAAGGGTTATAATGGTGATGGTAGAGATAGTGATAGTAATGAATATGGTGGTTGTGTCAAAATTGCGTTCAGACTCATTAATTGTAAAGCCGAAGTAATTATGTTACGTCATTTTGATTGTCTATTAGTGCCGTTTGTATCAACAGTCTAATAAAAATAAAATACAAATAAAAAGGTCAGATGATCGATGTTTTCTTCATTTTCTGTCAGTATTTTAGGGGGATTTTTAGTTAAAGTATGGTTTAAATTCAAATTGAAAGATAGAAACTTGTGTGTTGAAGTTTTATCTGTATTTGCATATTCGGTTCGGGAAAAGGTTATGGAGGATTTTAAGTATTTTTTATTTGTTTGATATTACTTTTGTTATAGTTAGTAGTATCAGCAACAACAACAGTATCAGCAGCAGCAGTATAATTATTA
>NC_091562.1:39434591-39447091 GCF_042767895.1 Penaeus vannamei
CGTCTTGGTTGCACTGCCATTGCTAACGGGAATCGCGGGAGAGCCTTTTAAGGTTAACTGCGGCCGGAAGATTTGAACTCTCGGGTTCGGCCTTTTCGGGCACGCCATTGACCCAGCACGGAACGGCAACGGTATGCAAACGAGGTCAAAATACCGCGGCGTTTGGCTCCGGAAGGTCGTGGATTGCAAAACCGTCTTGCAACCGATTTCTTGGCGGTGGTGGTCGTCCGCGTGGAAGTCGGGGATTTGTCGGAGCGAAAGGGAGGTCGTAGGTGGTCGTTTTCGCTTTATTATGGGTTAGCGAGGCATCGATCTTTTAACCCTTTCCTTCCTGGAGTTCGCATCGGGAGGTGAGGAAAGTCGACGAAGAAGAAATGCGAGGATTGTCGACGATTTGTATATTTTTCTAGTCGATTTTTCTCACCTCTGGCAATTATCACTTCTAGATTGATGTAAGGATAATTAGATTTCGTCCCATTTTTTATGTTTATTTTGTATTGATTTTATTTTAATTTGTTTTAAGAGTTTCAAGCGTTCGTTGTGTGGGTTTTTTTTTGACCGCCTGGCAACCCCCGAGCTGTACCGGCCATTGAGCTTCTATGATAAAGGGATCCGCGGGAGAGAAAAACAAACGAGAAACAGGTCACGCACATGCACGCTCGTTCAAGGCTCGTTCAACGCTCGTTCAACGCTCGTTCAAGGCTCGTTCAAGGCTCGGTCAACGCTCGTCCCTGTGTTCTATTGGGTTTATGGATGTAGCAGAGAGGCTTCACATTTAGGTGGGGCGAGTGGGTGGTGCTGGCTTCTTGGTCGTGGGCGAGTTTGCGGAAGGGAGGGAGGGCGTGGAAGGAATTTATGGATTTACGGATTTATTAAAAGTAGAGGATGAATGGTATGGGATTTGTGGGTGGAGATAGACTGCTAAAATACGCTTTTGATCGATTTTCGGAAGCGAGGGAAGGGAATTTATGGATTGACGAATTTGCAAAAAAACAAAAAACAAATGAAAACTAATATATAAATAGAAAAAAATAGATAAAATGCCAACAAATAAATGGTAGAGGATTTATGGACAGAGACAGACTGCAAAAGCACAATTTGCAGTGTGTGGAAAAAAGGCAAAACGTATTCAAATTGGTTTATTGGGAAGAAGAGACGCGGGACTTTGGTAACCAAATGTGATTCCACCTTCGATTTTATTCTGTCATGTGACCAGAATTTTGAAGTTTGTTGATTTCCAAAAGGCGTTTTTTTTTTTTTTTTTTTTTTTTTTTTTTTTTTTTTTTTTTTTTTTTTTTGTCTGGTAAATTGTTGGGTGAACATGTTCCAAGTTTGGTATTCGAGGACAGGGATGTGGATAGAAATTATTGATGTTATTGTTCATTCTTTTATTTATTCATTTATTTATTTTTCTCTGTATTTCTGTTCTTTATTTCGTATGCGGTGTCGCAGTTGGTAGACCAATTACTGTCGGTCATAAAGGCTTGGTATAGGATTTTTGGTTGTTATTGTTATCATTGTCATTGAAATTATAATGTTCTTTGTTATCTATTATTAAACATTATTGTTGTGGCCGTTGTTATTATAATTAGCATTTACTATTTTTGTTATTATGATAATGGCCATTAGCATTAGTATAAGTAGTATTTGTGATTAACATTGTTATTGTTCTGATTATGATAATAATGATTATTATTATCTTTATCATTATTATTATCATTGCTATCATTATCTTTATCATGATGTAATTGTTATTATTGGTATTAGCACAAGTAGTTTAATCAACAATAATTATCGTTATCAACATTATTTAAAACCTTAAATTTACTTATTTTGAGTGTGGATGTCTTTTTATAATGGCTTCCATATTTTTTGCATTTGATGATACGTACGCGGAAGTAATTATTTTTTAAATCCTGATTATATTTCTAATTTTATTTTATTCTTTTTGCAGGTGAGAGAGAGTGTGGGATGACTGACCTGACCAGAGGAAGGTTTGGATAAATTATTCACTCGTATGACTAATTGCAAATGAATGATTATGAATGTATGAATATGGAAACATCTCGTACATCCCCCCCTCCCCCTCCCCCTCCCCGCACACATCAGATATACTGAGTTTTTTTTTTTTTTTTTTTGTCTCTTCCTCTTCCCTCTATCTTATATTATCTTATGATTAGTTTATATATCTTATATTATTTTATAATTTGTTTCTTATTTCTCATTCACTCAGTTTCTCATTTTCTCCCTTTATCGTTATTTCACCTCTGTTGTATAGCAAATTGTTTTATCATCATAATCTGAGGCGTGCAAGCGCTATCAGATCACGTGTTTTATAATGAGATAGCCACGATAAAAAAAAAATGTCTCGTTCATTTTGGTCGCAAGCTATTTTTCGCCGGGCGATGGCACACACAGGCATAACCGTAGAACATGTTTTATAACGAAATGCCGAAATGTCTCGTTATGCGTATCTCACCTATCTGAGATATCGTTATAAGAAGCTCTTGGTCATCACCTGACACCTTTCAGCATAACGGCAGCATGTGTTTTATATCAGGGGCTCTCCGTGTCGCGTGCTGCGTTCCTTCTGTCGTAGTGAGAGGATGTTCTAACTTCTTTCTCGCTTATAATCAGTGTCTTTAGGGTTTTTTGTCACTTATAATCACGTTCTTGATAGTTTTTCTTACGTATAAATAGATTTGGGTGTTTTATCCGTCCATTTGTAAGCGCATTGTAATGATTTATCCGACTCGAAATCAGATTCAAATATTTTTTCATACCAGTTAAAAAAAAAGGAAAAAATCCCGCGTCTAGTCCTCTAATGATTTTCATCATTAATATTCTCCATAATTCAATATTTCATGAAACTATATCCTGTTATAAATTAAATTACTAATACCAAATGCCTGTGTTTTGCTGCATCCGGAAATGTCTCTAGAGTTGCTGTTAGAGAATGTTAAGCCATAATCACCCTTATGTATAGGGAAACACTGGTATTTAATTTATCTCAGCTAGTAGACTGTGCTCGGAGTACATCCTGCATCCATTTTTCCTTGTTCCTCCCCTGGCTGAAATTCCTCCTCGAATTCCTTTCCCTTGACCAAAAAAAAAGGAAAAAAAATACTCCCCTCCAATTTGGAATTAGCCACGTGTGCATCCCGGTCGAGAATCGCTTTGTCTTATCATCAAAATGTCAGCGGAATGCGAGGTGTATCCTTATTCTGTCTTAAATACCTCGAGCGTTCTTCGTAACAGTCTTTTGGGCATCGTTCGAGACGAAGAAGAAAGGAGGTTAGTGTATACTTTATATCAGTTTATTCTCTTTATCGAAATTACGAATAACGTTCCTTAGGTGTCTTGTAAGTCGTTCTGGCTTCATTAATTCAACAGGTGGGCAGGTAATGGAAGTAATTAAGAAAATGTAGCGCACGTAATGTCATCATATTTTTGCTTCCTTTTTGTTTGTTTGTTCTGGGATCTTCCTTGATTTCCTGTCTTCCTCGATTTCTTATATTATCTTCATTTCCTTTTTTTTTCATTTCGTACCTTCGTTTCCTATCTATCCTTGATTTTTCTATCTTCCTCAATTTATATTTTCCTCTTTTTACGGACGTTGGTAATCTTTCTCGTTCTCTTAATCCTTCCTTCCTTCTCTATCTCCTCCATTCTTCTCCGAGAGTATTCCTGCTCTTCCTAAACGCCATACTTGTCGTCTTTTTTTCCTCTCATAAATTATTGCCTTCTCCTTCTATTTTCCCCTTTTTGTTTCTTTTCCCATTTTTTCCTCATAATTTATTGCCCTCTCCTTCTTTTTCCCATTTTTATGTTTCTTTTCCTCAGTCGATAAACGAAAGATGGAGGGAAGAAGGAGCGAGGAATTGACATGAGGAAGTTAGTGGTGAGGAAATGAGGATTTTGATTGCCTCTGGATCAGCAGGTGTGAGGTGGACGAGAATGGGGAACTTTTAGGTTTTATTTTATTTTATTTATTTTTATTTTTGTTTGTTTGTTTGTTTGTGTGTGCGTTTGAGTGAGTGGGTTTGTCTGGTGTATGTATTTTTTTTTCTTCATGTATGTTTTTCTTTGGTATATTTTTTACCTTTTTTTATTTTTGGTTTATTTAAGTTTTATTTATTTTTTATTTTTTATTATTGGTTTATTTATGTTTTGTTTATCTATTTATTTTTTTATTATTGGTTTATTATTATTTTAACGTGAATGAAGCACAAGAATTATTGTTGGTTATCGGAACTAAGTATTTTAAAGTAATATTTATCGTTTGTTTTCTGTTCGTATTTTTCCCGTAAAGTTGGGAAGGAGAGCAACAGCATCTTAAATTTCGAAGAGGTATACGGCTGCCCCCCCCTCCCCCTCCCCCTGGCCCCACGCTCCCGAATCGTGGTTCGTTCGCTCGGAAAAGGAAGAGGGGAAATTGGAGATAGAAGAGGGGAGAGGGGGGGATGGGATGAGGACAGGAGGAATGGGGAAGAAGGGGAGGGGGAGAAGGGAGAAGGGAGAAGGGAAGGGAACAGGAGAGAGGGAGGGGAGGGGGTGGTGGGAGGAGGACAGATGGGAGAGGAATAAGGCAGGAGGGGATAGGGGAAGGGGAAGAGAAGGGAGAAAGGGAGGGGAGGGGGAGGGGCCAAGGGAGGTAGTGGGGGAGGGGGGGGACGTAACCGATTTTCCAATATATTTTAACGAGGTCTCTCCCCCACCCCTCCCTCCCCCTCCCCCTGCCATACGCCCACCCACGGAGGCAGAGTAAGGTCTTTTTGGGGGGAATTTATTTTATTATTGTTTGCCCTTAATATGGAGGTAATGTCGTTAACTTCCAGGATATTCTAGAATCGCGGAGAAAAATGGGTCATTTTATCGAGTCTTGGAACTTTTTTTTTTTTATCGAGTGTCGCTTAATGTAATATATAATGTAGTATAATGTAATATGATATGATATGATATAAGATGATGTGATATATGTAATGTATATATATACATATACACATATCTCCCCGTATGATCATCTTCGGGTGCCATTCACCTCCCCCCCTTATCTCTCTCCCCCGGTGACCCCCCCCCCCTTCAACACTTCTCTCTCCCTTTCTTCAGTGACATTCTCCTTCGGTGCCATATTCTTCCCTCAGTATCACGTCCCCCCCCCCCTTTCCTTTTTCACCGGCTGGTGCCATCTCTCTTCCCAGTGCCTTACTTTCCCCATCTTTCTTGCTGGTGCCACCTCCCTCCTCCGGTGCCATTTTCCCCTGCTCAGTGCCATCTCTCTTCCCGGTACCCACCCCTACTCCCCCCCATGCCTTCCGCCCTCATCTATCTCCCTGGTGCCATCCCCACCCTTGAGTGCTTCTCCCTACTCCTCAGTGCCACCTACACCATGTGTTACTCCGACCCCCCAGTGCCAACTCGACCCCTCGCCAGTACCACCTCATACCCCCCAGTGCCACCTCCTCCCCCCAGTACCACCTCATACCCCCCAGTGCCACCCTGACCCCTCCCCAGTACCACAGCGACCCCTCCCCAGTACCACAGCGACCCCTCCCCAGTACCACCTCCTCCCCCCCAGTGCCACCCCCTCCCCCCAGTGCCACCCCTCCCCCCAGTGCCACCCCCTCCCCCCAGTGCCAGCCCCAGTGCCAACCGTGCCCCCCCAAAGCGAGATTTATTGACGGCGGCGCCCTTCGAGGAGGTGTGTTCCGATAATTAACTCCGGCTTTGTCCTGTAGGAGTTGATTGGTGTGTTCTTGTGGTATTGATTCGAATCAGGGAGGGATGGGGAGGGAGGAGGGAGGGAGGGAGAGGGATGGGGAGGGAGGAGGGAGGGAGGGAGAGGGGTCGGGTGGGAGGAGGGAGGGAGGGAGGGGAATGGAGGGATGGGAATGGAGGGATGGGAGGAGGCAGGGAGAGGGGTCGGGTGGGAGGAGGCAGGGAGAGGGGGTCGGGTGGGAGGAGGGAGGGGGAAGGGGAATGGAGGGATGGGTGGAGAAGGGGGAAAGATAGGAGGGGGGTTCAAGGGGGGGAGGGGGGAGGCGGATAAGAAGAAGAGGAAGAAGTCTCCCTTCCTCAGTATCTTTCTCTCCCTCCTTCCTCCCTCCCTCCCCTCCCTCTCCTTCTTCCTCTTCCTCCCTCCCTCTAAAAAAAAATTATCTAGATTTTTTTTACGTGAAGGGAGTTCAATTACTATAGAAAGGGACGCAAGGGAAGAACGGAAATTGGAATAAATAGCAGGAGAAGGAAATGGAGATGATAATGATGTCCGTTCCGGTTATTTGGGGGCATTTTTGGAACTGGTCGTGATGGAAGGCGCTTTAGGGGAAAAGAAATTTTGGGCGAAGCGTAAGAGGTGGAGGGGGATTGATGTTGGAAATTTGATGAGAGGAGAGATAGAAAGAGGAAGAGGGAAAGAGACAGACCGAGACAGACAGACAGACGAAAGAGAGAGAGAAAGAGACAGACAGATACAGAGACAGACAAGAGAAGGGAGGCGGCAGCGACAGACAGACAGACCGAGACAGACAGAGAGACGAAAGAAAGAGAGAGAGAGACAGATACAGAGGCAGACAAGAGAAGGGAGGGGGCATCGACAGACAGACAGACCGAGACAGACAGAGAGACGAAAGAAAGAGAGAGAGAGACGGATACAGAGGCAGACAAGAGAAGGGAGGGGGCAGCGACAGACAGACAGACAGACAGACAGACAGGTCAGTAGTAGTAGTAAGCTAATTTGCCCAAGTTTTTAAAATTTGCGCGGCTGCGTGGATGGCCGCGCACACCGACAGAGACAGAGTGCAGCGGAGGGAGGCAGAGAAGGAGTCGACAAATCGCATTTTGTGTGATCGATGGAGGCCGAAATAAGTCATCTGTCATTGAGGCAGCGAGAAACGAACGTCGTGTGTGTGTGTGTTTGTGTGTGTGTGTGTGTGTGTGTGTGTGTGTGTGTGTGTGTGTGTGTGTGTGTGTGTGTGTGGCGAGGGGGGAGGGGGAAGAGTGAAGGGGGAGTGAGGGGGGGGGAGGCTATCTAGACCACAGCAGCTCAAGGTCTGGGAAGCGGGCGAGGTGGGCGTGTCTGCGGCGCCTCACCGACCCCCTCTATGGCTCCTTCCTGATCGGCTCCCAGATTCCTTTCCGCGATTCCTTCCGCCTCGCCTTCGGTTATTGGTTTCGCCTCGAGCGGAGAGGGCTGGCCGCGAGCGAAACGTTGCCTCCGGTTTCTTCTCTGGTTGCGGCCTTGCGGAGCCTTGGGGAGTTTGGTGTGTAGGGAGTTTGAGGAGTATTGCACGCAGATACGCACACACGCTCGCTCACGCACGCACTCACTCACTCACTTGCTCACTCACTCACTCACATACTCACATACTCACACTCACACGCACACTCACACGCACACTCACGCTCACACACACACACACACACACACACACACACACACACACACACACACACACACACACACACACACACACACACACACACACACACACACAGTCAGTCACTCACTCACTCACTCACATTCCCACATTCCCATACGCGCGCGTGTACATGCGCATATCTGCGTATGCACATGTCCATTCGGCGTGTAGCAGCCAGCGGTACACAATTCAAAATATGTCCGTTACACCGCGAGTATGTTCGAACACGGCGGTTGGGGATCGTTCAGCGCGCGGTCCGTAGCCTCGTTCCGTTCGTGCGGGCGGGCGCGAGCGTGCGAGTGCGTAGGCGAGCGCGCGTACCGAGGGCCAGGTGCGACTTCCTGGCGGCGTTGGCGGCGGCGGCCGTTCCCGCGTGACACGGATACGGCTGCTCACTCGACGCTGCGGCCGGTCAGCGGGGCGAGGTGGGGGAGGGGGAGGGGGGGGAAGAGAAGGGAAGAGAGGGAGAGGGGGAGGGGGTGGAGGGAAGAGGGGAAGGAAATGTAGAGAGGAATAAACTAGGAGGTGAATGGAAGAGAGGGAAGTAGAGAAACACGTGGGTGAGGATAGGGTGTAGGAGAAGAGAGAAAAGAGGGGTAGGAGGAGTCAGTGCCCCCCGCCCCACTCCCCGTCTTTGATGCTTCCGCCTTCCTCCTTCCAGGTTTCCGTGATTCCTTCTCCTCTTCCTTCTTTGTTCCCTTCCCTTTCTTCCTTTTCTTTCCTTTTTCCTTCCGTCTCTGATAGACACACACGCACGCACACACACGCGCATTTACATTTTGCATTTGCATATACATACACTCATAGTATGTATGTTGTGTGAGTACATCTGGCATGTACTTTTTTGGCTAAATACTTCTAGTTTCGAGTTCATTGATTTTTCCTTTTCTTTTATTTATTTATTTATTTTTAATTTTCTTTTCTTTCACGTTTTATTTTTTATTTTTTAACAAACCGGAGATTTACTCGTTCCTAAAAAAAATATTTCGCTGAATCTCTGCGTATCTGAGTTTGGTTCATGCTATTGAATATTTTTTTTCTATATCAACAGAAAAAATGGATTGTTCTCTCTCTCTCTCTCTCTCTCTCTCTCTCTCTCTCTCTCTCTCTCTCTCTCTCTCTCTCTCTCTCTCTCTCTCTCTCTCTCTCTCTCTCTCTCTCTCTCTCTCTGAATCCACTTCCATTTTCTTATATTTATTTTCTATAACGAACTCCCCCCTTTACCGAATGAGGTAAACATGTTCATTGGGCAACCACCAGAGGTCGTAATGGGCGGCGGGTGGGCGTGGGCGTGGGCAGGCGTTGGGATCTAGTGGAACAGTGTGGCCGGTTCGGTGTGGTTTTGCGTCTGTGGATGGGCGGAAGTCAGTGGGTTAAGGGGGGGTTTGGATGTGTGTGGAGGGGGGGAAGGTGTGTGTGTGTGTGTGTGTGTGTGTGTGTGTGTGTGTGTGTGTGTGTGTGTGTGTGTATGTATGTATGTGTGCGTGCCTGCGTTTGTACGTGCTTTTATGAGTGTATGTGTGTGCGTACACCAAATACCATAATAGCCTAGCCACTTAGTTATGAGAATGACAGTGATGTAGCAATGTTATCCCGCGGTAAGTACGGCCTGCTATGTGCACTCATGTAGTATATGAACGCAGTCAGTATACGCACACAAACCGCCGTAATTAAACGAGCGCGGGACAGGTCGACCGAAACAGCATTTCAAAATATCCCGTTAGAATTAACAGATATTTTGTTCCTGTTTAGTATTTTTTTTTTATTTTTTTTTTTTTTTTTTTTTTTTTTTTTTTTTTTGAGGCGGGGGGGGGGGGCGGATGTTGGGTTGAGGGGCCGTGTGTTGCGTAATTCATTTTGCGATGGTGAAATGTGCGTATTGCATGTTCGCTTGGTTATTTGTTGACATGTGTTGTGTGGTTTCCTTTTATTAGTTCATGTTAGGTTTATTTTCGTTCGCTGTTTTAGGCAACGAAATTTCATAGGATGTTACTGTGTCCCTAATACAAAAAAAAAAATAATAATAATAAATAAAAAAATAAATAAAAAAATGTTTGCATATGAAAATAATTTTGTTGGTTATAACAAGGATATTAGAAATGATGATGATAACAAAAAACAACATAATAAGCGTTCAGATTATGATTTATTTGTGCAGATCATAATTTTCGAGGATATGACATTATTCTTTTGAAAGAGAACACGAAGAGGGAGAGAAAGAGAGAGAGAAAAAATCACAAATACGTTTTGAAGCTTTTTTTTGCTGGAGATTCTTTCATGTAGGAGAGGAGGAAAAAAATCAGACAGAAAATTTACCGGACACGATGGAGGGATGAGAGGGGAGAGGGGGAGAAGATAAGGAGGGAAGAGGAGAAGGGAATAAACAGGAAAAAAGGGAGAGGAAGGGAGAGAAACGGGGAGAAGATGAGGAAATAATCAGGAAAAAAAGGGAGAAGAAGGGAGAGAAACGGGGAGAAGATAAGGAGGAAAGAGGATAAGGAAAGAAAGAGGAGGAAGGGGAGAGAATGGGGGAGGAGAGGGTAGAAGATAAGGGGGAAGAGGGGGAAAAGGGAAGATAAGGGAAGATGGAAAAAGGGTAGAAGATAAGGGGAAGAGAGGAGGGAAAGAGGGAGAGAAAAAAGGAAAGGGAAAGAAGAAATGGGGGTGTAGATATAAAGAAGGAGAAGAAGGGAAAAGGAAGTCAGAATAAGAGAAAGGGATGAGAAAGGAGAAGAAAATGAAAGGGAAGTGGAAAAGAATCGAGGAAGGAGTAAAAGTAAGTGAGAATGAGGGTGGACGGATAGAGAAAGAGGAATAGAAGAGACCAAGAAAGGAGGAGACACAGTAACTTAAAGAAGAGAAAAAATATTAACAACCGGAAAAAAGCAGAGAAATTGAAGCGAGAACAAAAAAGAAAAAAAATATATATATATATACAGAGGATGAAATACTTGACAAAGAAGAGGAAACTGAAGAAGGAAAAAAAAAAACACGAAGAGACACGGACCCAAGAAAGGAGAGAGAGAGAGAATTAAAACGAAAATAACAGAACGAGGAGGTTAGACGATCCAAATGGAGAGGAAGAGAGGCCATTGAGGAGAGAGCCATAGAAGGGCCGCTGGAGGAGGAGGAGGAGGGGGAGTTGAAGGGGAGGAGGAGGAGGAGGAGGAAGAAGAAGAGGAGGAGGAGGAGTCTTTCATCGCGGTTTCTGAAGGAGGAGAGGGCAAGGGAGAGGTAAGGAAGGAGGTAAAGAGGAGGGGGCAAGGGGGGAGGTAAGGAGGGAGGCGAGGAGGGAAGGGAGGTAAGGAAGGAGGCAGGAGGGACGCGAAGTGATGATGACCTTTTTTGGGTGGTTGAGGATTCGTGCGGGGATGCGAAGGGGGTTGAGGGGATGGGTAGAGGGTGGGGTGCCGGGGGTAGGGGGTTGGGCTTCATAGAAGGGTGGGGTGGGTTTGGAGGGGGTGGGGGTTAGGGGGGGCCGAGGGCTTAGAGGGGAAGGGGGTATGGGTTTGGGTATGGGGGAAGGGGGTATGGGATGGTGGGGGAAGTGGGATGGGAGGGGGGTGGGAAGGAGGGGGTTGGATTGGTGGGGGGTGAGGGTGCGGCCGGTTCGCCTTTTTATTTGCGCTTTTGTTATTGATTTCTTGTTATTTTTCGTGTGTTTTTATTACTTGTTTGCGAGGCATTTGCGTTGTTAGTGATTTCTCTTGCTTTATGATGCTTTTTTTCTTCTTCTTTCTTGTTTTTGTGGTCTTTGCTTTGTTTATTTCTGTTTATGGATTCATTTACTTATTTATTTATCTGATTATTTGGTTGCGTTGTGGCCGGAGCGTGTTTTTTATTTCATCTTGTTTAAAATTGTTGAGTATGTTGCATTATGTCATATACTTACTGTTTAACTGATTTGTTTTATTTTATATATTTTTTGCTTTATTAATGCTGTAATTGTCACTGTCACTGTGACTATTTTATTATCATTATTGTTAGTAGTAGTAGTAGTAGTAGTAGCATCATTATTATTATCATTATTATCTCTATTTTTGTTATTATTTATTATTGTTATTGTTATTGTTATCACCATTATTATCATCATCAGGGGACGAGACCCAACGCATAATAACTCAGTAATTTGCTTCGTCTAAAAACGTGTTCATATTTCGGGGTTGAGCAACACTATTGATTGCTGCCTGGTGTTGTTTGCCTTGGGTATTTGCTGCTGTTCGTCTGGACTTATTGTGAGGTGTGAGGGGGGAGGTGAAGGAGGGGGAGGTTAGGGTGGAAGAAGAAAAGGAGGAGGGGAAGGAGAAGAAAAGGAGGAGGGGAAGGAGAAGAAAAGAGGAGGAGGAGAAGAAAAGGAGAAGGGGAAGGAGAAGAAAAGGAGGAGGGGAAGGAGAAGAAAAGGAGGAGGGGAAGGAGAAGAAAAGGGGAAGGGAGAGACAGAAGGAAAGAGGGGGAGGGAAGGGAGGAGGAGGAGGGAAGGAGAAGAAAGGGGATCAGGAAAAGGAGAAGGAGAAGGAAAGAAGAGGAGGAGGATAATATGGAGGTGGAGGGTGGATGTGGAAGGTGGAAGCGGAGAATGGGAAGGAAGGAAGAGGAGGATATAATAAGAATATAAGTATGAGGTGTGAGGCAGGAGGTTGGGAGTGGAGGTTGAGGTGGAAGAGAACGAGAAGGAAAGAGGAGGAGGGGGAGGATAAGAACAGGAGTATGAGGTGTGAGGGCGGAGTTGAAGGAAGTGGAGATTGAAGTAGAAGAGGGAGAGAAAGAGGAGAATAGCGAGAAGAATAGGGATAAGAATCAGAAGAAAACTAGAGAATGAACACAAGTAGACTGACATTCAGATAGGTAGATGAATAGATATGAACAGAGGGATGGCAGGAAAGGGTATATAGACAAACTCAATACAAATTGTATTAGATACAATAAATAAATTAATGAATGAATGAATGAGTGAATGATGAATTGATGAATAAACAATGAACAATGAAATTAATTATTGAATTATTATAAACAAAATTATAAAAGAAAGAAAGAAAAGAAATGAGTGAGAGAATGAGAAAAAAATGCGTATGAGAGAAT
>NC_091562.1:39454591-39459591 GCF_042767895.1 Penaeus vannamei
CTCTCCCCACTATCGCATGACCCCCCATACTCCTCCCTCCCCCCTCCCCCCACCTCCACCTCTATCCAGCCGGTTTTCATCATCACTCAGTTTATCCGAATGATATTCTCTTTATCCTTACTTGCAGCTGATGGATAGTCCAATAACGGCCGCCTCGATGGACTGAGGGAAATGGGGAAGGGAGGGAGGGAGGGAAAGGTAGGAGAGGAGGAGGGAGGGAAGGAGAAGAGGGAAATGGGAAAAGGAGGGAGGGAGAGAAAGGTGGGAGGGGAGGAGGGAGTAAGGTGGAAAGGGGAATAGGAAAGGAAGGGAGGAGGGAGTAAGAGGGAGAGGGAAAGGGGAAAGGTAGGTGGTAGGAGGGAGCAAGATGGAGAGGGAAGTGGGAAAGGAAGGGACGAGAGGGGAGGGGAGGAGGGAGTAAGAAGGAGAGGGAAAGCGAGTTGAAGGAAGGACGAAAGAGAGTGGATGGAGGCATGAAAAGAGGGGAAGGGAAGGGAAGGGAAGAAAGGTGGAGGGAGCAAAGAAAGAAAGAGGATGGAGGCTTGAGAAAGAGGGGGAAGGGGGAGGAAAGAGATGGAGGGAGCAAGAAATGAGAAGTGAGAAGTTTGAAGAGAGGGAAAGGAGGCGGGTTAGAAGGGGTAAGGGTAGTGGGAAGAGAGGATGGGGAGGGGAAGGGGAAGGGGGAAGAAACGAAGAGGAACGAAGGAGAGAGATGGAGGATAAGCGAAAAGAGGAGGTGAGAGAATAAAGAGAAGGTGGGAGGTGGTAGAATGAAGGGCTGAGAGATAGGGTAGGTAGGTAGGTAGGTAGGTAGGTTATGTTGGGGGGGGGCAGGGTCAGTGTTATGAGGACTCTCCGGTACATTTTGTTTCGTGGGAATGTGCAGCGTGCGCTTATTTATGAGGCGTTATGAGGGCCGGGATGAGGGCTTAGGAGGCAGGATATTGACTCGGGAAACGCCGGCGCTGCTTATTATGTTGTAGATTTCGGGCCCGAGTGTCTGGCTGTGTGGTCGTATGTCTGTGTGTGAATGGTTAGTTATCTTGGTCATTATTTGTGTTTTTATCTGTATTTACCTCGGAAGGTACTGATGCTCGCACTGACACGCGCGCGCTCGCTCACTCACTCACTCACTCACCTCACTCACTCACTCACTCACCTCACTCACTCACTCACTCACCTCACTCACTCACTCACTCACCTCACTCACTCACTCACTCACCTCACTCACTCACTCACTCACCTCACTCACTCACTCACTCACCTCACTCACTCACACACACACACACACACACACACACACACACACACACACACACACACACACACACACACACACACACACACACACATACACACAAACACCCACCCATACACACACAAACACACACACACACACAAACACCCACCCATACACACACACACACACACACAAACACCCACCCATACACACAAACACACACCCATACACACACACACACACGGACATGTACAGAAAAGGAGAAGAAAATATCCAACAGAATCAGATAAATGAAGAATAAATGTCAATCTCCCTGTATTTTTCTTGGCCTCGAAGTCGGGGGCATACATTAGCGCAGGAAATTTGGCCAATTGAGCGCCTTAACTTTCCCTAAAAGCCCCGGAGCGTCAGCCAATCCCGCCGAATCCTAATCCTGCCTCCCGCCGCCGCTCGTGAGGAGCTAATCACTGGCTAGAAGGAGGGATTTTTTTTGTTTTACTTGTGTTTGTTGTAATTGCTTTTCTTGTGGTGTGATGGGATCCTTGCACTTATAGGTCTATGGATGTCTGTTTATCTACTTATCAGCCTATCTCTGTACCTACCAACTGTCTATCCACATGCCTATCTCTATATCTATCTATCTATCTATCTGCCTATCTCTTTATTTATCTGTATTTGTCTACCTGCCTATCTCTATATCTGTCTATCTACCTACCTGTCTATCTCTTTATCTGTCTATTTGTCTACCTGTCTATCTACGCACCTGTCTATTTCTGAATCTGGCTGTCTACTTGTCTACCTGTCTATCTTTATATCTGTCTATACATCATCTGTCTACCTGCTTATCTACCTGTCTGTCTATTTATCTTTCTACCTATATATCTGTGTATCTCTCTGTCTTGTATACAGTGAGGGAGAGGTGGAGGGAGAAAGGTAGAGGGAGGGGAGAGGAAGAGGGAGAAGAAAAGGTCAGGGAAATGTTTAGAGGGAAAAGTAGAAGGGGAGAGGGAGAGAGAGAGAGACAGAGACAGACAGAAATAGACCAGACATTTAGACGCATACCAGTCGAACCAAGCCTGTATAATGGTTCGTGACTCAGACACAGAATATTTTTTTTTTCATTCGTAGGCATACACTTTTCTTTTTCCTTTTTTATCATCTCCTCCTTTCGTGGCGTTGATCTTTATAATGGGCGTTGTCTCGGGGGGGAGTAAAAAGGGTCTTTTGTGATGGCGTGTCGTCTGTGGCTGCCTTTGTTGTTGTTGTTGCAGTCGCCTCTCGCTGAATGTAGTTTTATCTGTTGTATAAGATGTTTGCTGTATTATATGTATATATGGGATTGGTCGTTGTTGTTATGGTTGTGATGGTGACGGATGTGGTGCTGGTGATATAAATGATAAAAGAGTCTAATGGTTTCGATGATAACAAAGGATAACAATACTAAAGATAATATTTACAACAAGAACGATAACAACAGGCTGTGCGTGTGTGTGTGTGTGTGTGTGTGTGCGTGTGCGTGTGCGTGTGCGTGTGCGTGTGTGTGTGTGTGTGTGTGTGTGTGTGTGTGTGTGTGTGTGTGTGTGTGTGTGTGCGTGTGCGTGTGCGTGTGCGTGTGCGTGTGTGTGTGTGTACATATGATAATATTATCGTCTTTCCATTTTATGATGAAAATATATTTATCAATTCATTTATTAAGAAGTTACCCTAAACTGTTCCCGTTTTCTTTCCTCGCAGGTAAGAGAGCGCAGTCGGACGCCACCAGGGGGAGAAGTACGTAATAAGGCACAGACGCAGGTGAGAGAGAGAGGACGCACCTGTAGGCCGGCGTGGGATGGGCTCTCGGGGTCGTTCGCGGTCTCTTCCTTCGCGGTCTTTTCTTCGCGGTCTCTTCCTTCGCGGTCTCTTTCTTGGCACTTTTTGTGATTTTTTTTTTTCTTTTTTTTTCGTTTTTTTCTTCTTGGGTAGTATGTATTTTGTAAATGTGTGCTTGGTATATGGGTGGGAGAGGAGGAAATGGAGAGAGAGGGAGAGAGGGAGAGAGGGAGGGAGGGAGAGAGGGAGAGGGAGGGAGAGAGAGAGAGGGAGGGAGAGAGAGAGAGGGAGGGAGAGAGAGAGAGAGAGAGAGAGGGAGGGAGGGAGGGAGGGAGGGAGAGAGAGAAAAAAAAGCTTCTATATAAATAAAAAGAGGTAAAAAAAAAAAAGATGAAGAGAACCAGAGATAAAAGACGAACAGACACCCAACCAGAATAAATAATAAAAAAAAGCGAAACGAAAACAAAACAAGGAACCGAGAGCCAGAAAAGAGAAGGAGAAAATGACAAGGCACACAAGGGAAGACCGAATCTTGATCGTCTTCAATCCCCCGCTCGATCAGCTGATTGGAATGTCGATCGAACTCGCGAGTGTCTGTTTCAAGAAAGCAATTGACGTGCCATCATTTTTCTTTTCTTTCTTTTAGGGTATCGTCTTTGTTTTCTTGCTTTTGTTATTGTTTTTTCGTGTAGGTTATTGTTTTTTTGTATTGTCATTGTTTTTGTCCTTTATTTGTCTTTAATTTTTTTTTTCAATTATCTTTTTTATTTTTTTATCGTTGAAATAACGTATTTTTTTTCCTTTTATATTTGTTGCGTTTTCCATCTTTTCTACTTTTTTCGTAAATCATTTTGTTGTTAATATAGTTTTCTCGTAATCTTTTCTATGTCTCTCTTCTTTTTTTTCTCTTCTTTCTTTCTTTTTTCTTTTCCTAAGCCATACTTGCGTGTCTTCATTTTTTTTTGTAATTAACTGATTCTGAACTTTTTTCTTTTTCAGTTTCTCATGTTTTTTTAGCCATCTTCCCTCTATTTATTCCGCATCTTTTGTCTTTCTCTCTATCACTATTTTCCTTCTTACTTCAACAATTATTCTCCCGTATTTCCTCTTCCCTTTTTTTCTCTTCATCTCTCTTTTTCGTCTTTTTTTTCCTCGAGAGAGATATGCAAAGAGGAGTCGCACGGTTCGCTCGCTTCTGGATTTCCTTATTGACTCGTAACATACGGGCGAAATTCGACTCTCCCGAAGGTTGACCCGATTCGCTGTTTGAGCAGAAGTAATGCGATTAAAGATCCTCTTCCCTTCGCCTTCTTTGCAAATTCCTGAATACAGGAGGAAGGAGAATGAAAGAGGAATCTGGTGGAAGCGGAGACTGGGAAGGATTTAGCGAGGGAAGGGCGGAAGGAGTGATTGGTGTGGTTGTAATAGTTTTTTTTTTTATGTATTTTGTGTTTTGGTTTTTTTTTTAATATGTTTTTAATGTATTTTGTGTTTTGTTCATATCCGTTGTGTGGTTATTTTTCGTTTAGTTTATTTGTTTTGTTTACTTTTAGGTTATAAAATGCGATATTGAATTACGATAT
Source organism: Penaeus vannamei (assembly GCF_042767895.1). NCBI lineage: Eukaryota > Metazoa > Arthropoda > Malacostraca > Decapoda > Penaeidae > Penaeus > Penaeus vannamei. Next base: position 39,459,227 of record NC_091562.1, read on the forward strand.
TGCCAAAATTTAGGAATAATGTTTAGAAATAAAAAAAACTGGCTGTCCAATGCACTAAAGTAGGCCTACAAACGAATGCACTAAAGTAGGCCTACAAACGAATGCAACAGATCGCAGGCAATGCAACACAGTGCAATAATATCTGCAATAGACCGACCCAGATAACGAAAGCTTTTCTCGCCGGACATCCGATCCGTTCACGGCAGCAGCTGTGGGAGTGCAAATATTGTATCAATTTCTTGCTGTGACACATTTCTCTCTGCGCGTTTTCATCATTTCGCTTTTGTTTCCTTTGTTTTCAGTTTTGGTTTTCATACACACGCACACGCACACGCACACGCACACGCACACGCACACGCACACGC
>NC_091562.1:39462091-39464591 GCF_042767895.1 Penaeus vannamei
GAAAGAAGTGGATGGGAGAATCGGAGAGAAAGAGGAAGAAGGTAGGCGGCAGGGAAATAGCTTCAGAATGTTCAGAATTCCTGAAAGCTTCAGGTTCTCGCAAGGAAAGTCATTCTGGTGATGTTTCCTCTTCTTTCAGATATCTGTGTGTGTGTGTGTGTGTGTGTGTGTGTGTGTGTGTGTGTGTGTGTGTTTTAGCGTCTCTCTCTCTCTCTCTCTCTCTCTGCGTGTATGTATGGATGCGAAAGCGCGGGCTCCCCTCCCCCCTCCTCCCTCCCCCCTCTTCCAGAAAGGGAAGGGGGATCCCGGAGTGTCTTTGATCGAAGCGGAGCGAGCGAAAGAGATATCACACAAAATCCGTTTTTTAAGGATTGGCCGTTTCGAGTGGGCGTTTTTTAAGGGTTGGGGTGGGCGGGGGAAGGGGCTTGATCTGCGGAGAGATTTAGCAATTTGGATTTTTATTATTATTATTATTGTTATTATTATTATTATTATTATTATTATTATTATTATTATTATTATTATTATTATGATTTAGCACAGCGTCAGAGGACGGAAGGTAGACACAATGATATAAAGGAAGAAGGAATAAGAATGAAGAAAAAAAAGGTTTTCCTTCGCCGTCTCTTGTGAGAAATTATCTTTTAAGGGCAGCCTCTTCTGGCTTGGGAAAGAAAAGAAAAGAAGGAAGGAAGAATTGTCTTCGTCTTTTTTTTTTTTTTTTTTTTTTTTTTTTTTTATCTTTCTCCCCTTTCCTTTTTGCTTTCTTTCTCCCCGTTCCTCCTTTCCGTCTTTCCTCCTCTCTTCTCTTTTCATTCTCTCCCATCTCTCGTTCCTTCCCTCTTTCCACCTTTCCCTCTCTCTCCCCATCTTGCCTCTCGCCCCCCCCCCCCTCCCCTGAATCAGCAGAAACAGCGACAGTGTCTCTCCCCTCTTCCCCATCTCCCCTTCCTCCCCCTACCACTCCCCCTTTTTTGGCGATGGCACGGGCGGGAATTTGCAATGGTTAAGCCATTTTTTGCAATCTGCATAATGGCGGATAAGCTATTCAGTGGTGTGGGAGGACGTCAACCCCCCCCCTCCCCCTTTCCCCTCCCTCTTCTACCCCCTCTCTGTCTCTCTCTTCCCCTCTCTCTCTGTCTCTCTCTTCCTCTCTCTCTCTGTCTCTCTCCTTCCCCCTCTCTCTCTGCTCTCTCTCTTTCCCCTCTCTCTCTGTCTCTCTCTTCCTTCTCTCTCTCTGTCTCTCTCTTCCTCTCTCTCTCTGTCTCTCTCTTCCCCTCTCTCTCTCTGTCTCTCTCTTCCTCTCTCTCTCTGTCTCTCTCTCCCCCTCTCTCTCTGTCTCTCTCTTCCCCTCTCTCTCTGTCTCTCTCTTCCCCTCTCTCTCTGTCTCTCTCTTCCTCTCTCTCTCTGTCTCTCTCTTCCACTCTCTCTCTGTCTCTCTTCCCCTCTCTTACACCCCCCTCCCCCTCCCCCCTCCTCGTCAGCATGTAAAGTCTGTCACGTGGTCTAAATGTCGATATTTTTCATTTTTTATTATTATTTTTTTATGCTTCTCTGTCTTGCTGTCTCCTCTTTTCATTCCGTGTTTTTAAGGAAGGCAAGACTGATTAGAATTGTTAATGAATGATTTCGGGATTTTTGTTATTGTTAGGATGGTGATGGTGATGATGATGATGATGGTGATGGTTGTGGTGATCGTGAGGAAGAGGAGGTGAATAGTTATACTTATAATTATTTTTTTATTGCCATCATCATTATTATTATTTTCATAACATCATCATCATCATCACCATCCGTCACCATCATTGTTATTTGTTATCACAGTCTCCACCAACGTAGTCATAATCACCATCATCATTGGCTTTTTGTACATTTTCATCACATATTGTTATCTTTGAAAAAATACCACAACAGGAAAATATACTCCGGAAAGATTATATTAAACATTAAGTAGTAAGAGAAATGTGATTCTAGAACGTCCATTACAAATTGTTATGGAGAGAGAGAGGGAGGGAGGGAGAGAGTGCGAGAAGAGAGTGCGAGAAGAGAGTGCGAGAAGAGAGTGCGAGAAGAGAGTGCGAGAAGAGAGTGCGAGAAGAGAGTGCGAGAAGAGAGTGCGAGAAGAGAGTGCGAGAAGAGAGTGCGAGAAGAGAGTGCGAGAAGAGAGTGCGAGAAGAGAGTGCGAGAAGAGAGTGCGAAGAAAGTGCGAGAAGAGTGCGAAAGAGAGAGCGAGTGCGAGAAAGAGAGTGCGAGAGAGAGTGCGAAGAGAGTGCGAGAAGAAGAGTGCGAGAAGAGAGTGCGAGAGAGAGAGAGAGAGAGAGAGAGAGAGAGAAGAGGAAGAGAGAGAGAGAGAGAGAGAGAGAGAGAGAGAGAGAGGGGGGGAGAAGAGAAAGAGAGAGAAAGAGAAAGAAAAAGTCGAAGCGAGAAGAGGGGAGAGAGACCGAACGAATTACAGGGCCAAAAAAAAATCGTTTATAGCTCCTATTATTACCCATCACGT